>NC_090053.1:10607782-10907782 GCF_038355195.1 Osmerus mordax
TTGCCCCCCCAGTCATGGAAGCGCTGGTAATGTCCTCACGCTTTACCGCCATGATGTAGGGATGTCAATGAGGCGTTGCTAAAATGAAACATGTCTCCTCTCCTCACCCCACCCCCCTCCAACCCCTCCTTTCCCGAGCAGCTCCCTTCTCCCCCCGGGCAGTGAGGCGGTGGTGAAGTTTGACCCCAACGGTGACGGGATAGGCCGCTACAACATCTTCAGCTACCAGCACTCCGGCGATCGTTACGGCTACGTGCCGGTCGGGGAGTGGGCGGAGACTCTGAGCCTGAGCAGCGATCTGATTCGATGGCCCCGGGAGGTAGTCCCCACCTCGCAGTGCAGCGACCCGTGTGCTCGCAACGAGATGAAGAAGATGCAGGCGGGTGAGGAGGAAGAGGAGGCCTGGCACACAGCTGAACAGTGTGTGTAGTTTTTGCAACTGATCATTTAATCACTCTCTCTTTCTCTCTCTCCCTTTCACTCCCTCTCTCTCTTTCTCTCTCTTTCTCCCTCTCTCTCTTTCTCCCTCTCCCTCTCTCTCTCCCACTCTCTCTCTCTCTCTCCTCCTTCCCTCTCTCTCTCTCTCTCTCTCTCTCTTTTTCACCTCCTCTCTCTCCCTCTCTCTCTCTCTTTCTCCCTCTCTCTCTCTCCCTCTCTGTCTCTTTCCCCCACTCTCTCTCTCTCCCTCTCTCTACCTCTCTGTCTCTCCACCTCTCCCTCTCTCCCTCCAGGGGAGTACTGCTGTTGGATCTGCACGGCCTGTGAGCCTCATGAGTTCCTGGCGGACGAGTTCACCTGCTCCCCGTGCGCACCAGGCCAGTGGCCAAACGACGACCTCACTTCCTGTTACGACCTGCCCGAGGACTACATCATGTGGGAAGACGCCTGGGCCATCGGGCCAATCAGCATCGCCTGCGTGGGGTGAGTGGCTGCGATTGAAGAGGCTGACCAGAGGATGACCTGTCGTGGAATCTGAGAGCGATGTTGAGAATGGAAAACGCTGAGGGTGTCCTTACTTTGTGGTTTGTTTCCATGCGCCAGGTTTATGTGCACGGCTCTGGTCTTCTGGGTGTTTGTGCGCCACAACGACACGCCCCTGGTCAAGGCCTCAGGCAGGGAGTTGTGTTACATCCTGCTGCTGGGAGTGTTTCTGTCCTACGCCCTGACCTTCCTGTTCCTGGCCAAACCCTCCCCCGCCATCTGCGCCCTGCGACGCCTCGGCCTCGGGACCTCGTTTGCCGTCTGCTACTCCGCCCTGCTCACCAAGACCAATCGAATCGCCCGGATCTTCAGCGGGGTGAAGGATGGGGCCACCAGGCCGCGCTTCATAAGCCCCTCCTCTCAGGTCAGCCAGCTGTCAATCAAACGTCGGACGGAGAAATGACTGGGGTGGGGTAGATTCCCTTTTCTCTTTTATTTCTCTAACCCTATCTCTATCTATCCATCTATCTCTCCCTCCCTCTCTTTCTCTCTCCCTTTCTTTCTCTTTCCCTCCCTCCCTCTCTCTCTGTCTGTCTCTCTCTCTGTCTGTCTGTCTGTCTGTCTGTCTGTCTGTCTCTCTCCAGGTGTTTATCTGTCTCAGTCTGATCTCTGTCCAGCTGGTCATGGTCTCAGTGTGGCTGCTGCTGGAGGTTCCTGGCACCAGACGCTTCACGTTACCAGAGCGACGGCAGACCGTCATCCTCAAGTGCAACGTGCGCGACTCCAGCATGCTGCTGTCGCTCGGATACGACGTGCTCCTGGTCATCCTGTGTACTGTGTAGGTGCAGCAGAGGTGGTCCAGTGGACTGCGCCTGTGTTAGCAGGAGTCCCACTAGTGACTTGGCAACATGCATGAGCTCCTAGAGCCGAAGCCCGGTGGGGAGCTGTGTGGGCGGGTCGTTGACAGCCTGTCTCTGTCTAGGTACGCTTTCAAGACCAGGAAGTGCCCAGAGAACTTCAACGAGGCCAAGTTCATCGGATTCACCATGTACACCACCTGCATCATCTGGCTGGCCTTCCTTCCTATCTTCTACGTCACGTCTAGTGACTACAGGGTACGGGTACACACACACACACACACTTTTTGTTGAAACTCACCGCTGCTTTTGGCTTTGCCGTGATCCCGGATTGCTGCAGTGGCACGGGGGCAGACAGCGTCAGTTGTTGAGGTGTACACGCCCATTCTGTACATGCTAATCCAGCTAGCTACAGTCCCAGCTCTGCCGCAGTCACTGACAGACAGACCTCCTGTCAGATATCCCGTCAAACTGCTGACACACTCTCAGGTTTAACAGCGCGAGGACCGGGTGTGTTTACCTGATTGGTGGGTGACACACAGGATCAAATTCATTCAGAAAGGTAAGAAGACCTCTCCTCGTCTTCGACACACACTTTCCTGGCACCGACAGGAGCACGGGAGCAGACATAAGCACACAGAAATAGGTCTGGATCAACAGAGGGAGCAGCCAGGCAGCACTGGGATTGTCAGTCGGGTTTTTTAGGGCTAAGCTCAGCTACGCAGGGGCATGAAAGAGTGCTGATGCCAGCCTGTTTATCTGATCCTTGAACATTAATACATTTACAAGGGAAAAGAGACTTCACACACACACACACACAGACACACATATACATAGTATTACTGCATACACATACTTTGTAGTGGAAAATTCCCTGGCCTTGGCAATCTCCTTTATGATTAGTCAGGTTGTGGGAAACTTCAATACACAAATCCACGTGCAGACACACGTGCTTTGCCGGCTGTTTATGCATGGGGGGGGCTTGGTGGGTGGGTGGGTGGAGGGGAGGGAGGGAGGGAGGGAGGGAGGGAGGGAGGGAGGGAGGGAGGGAGGGAGGGAGGGAGGGAGGGAGGGAGGGAGGGAGGGAGGGAGGGAGGGAGGGAGGGAGGGAGGGAGGGAGGGAGGGAGGGAGGGCTAGCGTATGGCAGGGACGTGTCTCCCTGTGGGCCACCAGCCATCGCTGCCTGACCAGTGATCAATGAAGAGAAGGAAGTCTTTCGTTTCTCTTGTCTTTCCTACAGTGCTTTTTTCTGTTTGGCCAGCTAATATTTTAATAGTATAATAAATCACAGTGAGGGTTTCTATTGAGGAACAGTAGAGTTTGGCCAGTAAGCTACAAGGTCTCTGTTGATGAAGTGGTATATCGACCAGGGCTTTAATTGATCTCCCATACCACAGTCTCACTGTTGTAGGTTCATAGTCAGGGTCCTAATGTAAAGGCAAATGATGAATGTCGCTTATACAAACAAGACTGGTTTAATCTTATCACAGGGAACATGAGGATTTCATGTGGGCTTCTATCTAGTATATCTACAATAATGATGGATTAGGTCAGAAGCCCCATTGATCCTCAAGTGAGAGGGAGAGGGGGGAATATTTGAACTTGGCAACCTCTTTATCTTCTGTCAAGTGCTTTACCCCCGCGCTAACACTGAGTTCTACCCATCTCCCAGTGTGCAGGCGTGATGGTCCTGTGTTGTGTTCCTCCAGGTGCAGACCACCACCATGTGCATCTCAGTGAGCCTGAGTGGCTTTGTGGTCCTTGGCTGCATGTTTGCTCCCAAGGTCCACATCATCATGTTCCAACCGCAGAAGAACGTGACCAGCCACAGACTCAACCTCAACCGCTTCAGCGTCAGCGGTCCCGCCACCACCTACGCTTCACATGGTACGCATGGTCAACCTGCGGTCAGAGACACGCCCCACTGAGCTGTTGGGTTCACAAAGGTTTATGTAAGAGCTCTTACCTACGCTGTGTTTGTGTTCCACGTTGAACCGTGTCGACTTATCCTCCCTGTGTTATCCTGCCTTTACCTGTTTTCTCTCCTTCTCTCTCCCTCTCTCTCTCTCCTTACCTCTATCTCCCTCTTTCTGTCTCTCCCCCTCTATCTCCCTCCCTCCTGTCTCTCCCCTCCCTCCCTTTTCTCTCTCCTGTCTCTCCCCTCTCTCTCATCTCTCCCCTCTCTCCTGTCTCTCTCCCATCTCTCCCCTCTCTCCTGTCTCTCCCCTCCCTCCTTTTTCTCTCTCCCTCTCTCTCCCTCCCTCCTGTCTCTCTCTCTCCTCAGCTTCAGTGAGTGCCAACTATGTTCCCACCGTGTGTAACGGGAGAGAGATCGTCGACTCCACCACTTCCTCTCTGTGACAGCCCCTCCCTCTTCACTGTCCAACCCACGAGTCTAACCTGCGACTGTTAGCCAATCCGCACACATTGTGCTGCCCGCCCTTCCTCTTATCCCCCCCCCCCCACTCCTCCCACACACACACACACACACCTCTGCCCATCCTCTCCACCCCTCCCCATGGAGTAGAACTGTACCGTTTGACCGTCTGTAGAAAGTGTGTATCTATTGATCAAAGTTATTTTCTAGGGATGTAAATACATGGAATCTACGTTGTTGTAAGTAGAGAAACAAAAGAACAAACAAAAAAAAGAATATTTCTAGGAGGAAATTTTTGGAGCCTTTGTTTTTGATAGCTTTGTTATGACACTGTGTACATAAACAGAAGCTGTGTCTTGTTAGGAGGGTGATTTGGGTATGAAGCACTAGGGGCCCTGCCCACCTCACCTGCAATATCCCACCAACTTTTTATTCTCGTGCATTTTTGTAGGTCTCATTGTAATAATCGATTCAGTATGCATTTCTATGTCGTATCTGTATATTTGTATATAATACTACTGATGGTTCAAACAGCACAATGTTGACAGTATTGTGTAACCTTAATAGAATGAGTGTGGACGACTCCTACTCGGCGAGGTGCATAGCATAGAAGTAGAATAAATAGAACAGACATGCAAAGCTCCAAAATCCATGAGTCATCAACATAATGTGGAAGCACATTCGAGTCTGTCTTTCATGTGGACCAGGAAGAGCGGTGCTGTGCTCAGACAGGTGTGGTCAGGCATCTGCTCATGGAGCACTCTAAATGATGACCCAACATGCCCTCTTTGCCACACATCTTTAACAGAAATGTCCATTCTTTTCATTTTAATCCTAAAGCGTTCTGTAGCGCCCTTCATCTTAATGGCCATTAGTCCCAGGCTTGTGTTCACCAAAGCAAAAATTATCTAATAATCACTGATGCTAATTTTTTGGACCACAACAAAGGTTACTTCCTTAGACCATAACAGCATTACAACTACGATCCTACAGTTATCTCAGTGACAAATAACAATTTTATATTTCTGATCTGAATTGTGCCATTCACGTCAGAATGTCAAGATATATTATATGTTGTCATGAACTGTTTGCTTTGTTGAACACATGACTCATGTGTGTCTTTAAACCTATCTCAGCGCATCCTGTGGTCATGTGATGATGTTTTTATTATGGCTATGTGCCTTAGCGTGTCTCTGCTAGTTTTAGGCTCCTGGTGGACGCTACCCATCTGGACAGACCTACAGACAGCTCACCATCCCCCCAAATCGCTATGGAAACCATCTAGGGGTAAAGCTTTGACCTGACCCTAGGTCAAAAAGCAACATCAACCTACGGCGAGTGTTAAGTGTTTACCTGAGAGAAGCTGCATCTTAATAGTCTGAAGTTGCGGATTTTGCTCATCGCCTCTTCTCCACCTGCACAGACAGTTTAAAGGAGAGGAGGAGGAAACTATTGAGACGCAGCCTTAGAGCAAGTCATTTACATGTCAGTGTTTGGTGTTGGTGTTGTTGCGAGGGACCGACCATGCAGCAGCTGGCGATAGCAGGGCTCAGAGTCGCTGGCACAGGGCATCAGAGAGCTCCGCGTCAGCTGCTGGTGATGCCACCACAGCGGGAGGGTATTAGCACAAAACCTCCGCAACATTAGAGAAGCATGTCAGTTCCTTGAAGGCTCCAAATATGCGCGACTCCCTCTCTCACTCTGGAAAGGGAGACAAGCAGAAGGATGGGGAGATGAAAATAAATAATAAATCGTGTTCCTTTCATGTCGAACGGGGAGTGTTTTAAACCGCCGTGTTTGTTTGAAATAGCCTACGTCTTTTGAGACAATGGCGCGCTGCCCCTCGATTCAGCGCCCTGCCAAGTTGCACATGTCCCCGCAAAACTGCGCCAAACAGGCAAAGACTGACCAAGATGGAGAGGAAGAAAATAAAACAGGTGGGGGAGGGAGGAGGATTGGGGGGGGGGGGGGTAGAAGAAGAGAGACAAGAGAGGAGACAGAGGGAGTTTGCGGTATGGATCGAGAGCAAACGTTCACGTACGGCGGGCTGGTGTGCTGGGAGAGAGCTGCAGCAGAGGGGAGCAGGATTATGTAAAGCACTCCCACAGCCTACAAGTCACAGCTGAAAACATCCCAGAGATTGGGAGGGCTTTGTTGCCTCTAGGCTTATCCATTCACTCCCCCGGCCCTGCTCCCACAAGGCGCCTCCCGCATGCCGGGTTGCCACGGACAACCGCTACCACATCTGCTCCGGGAATGTCTATTGTTGTTGTGGTGCAGGGGTGAGGAGGGAGGATGGGAGAAGAGGTTAGAAGGGATGGAGGGAGAAGGGGTGAGTGGGGATGAAGGGACGGAGGGATGGAGGGAGAGGGGCGGGGGATGCAGATTGGAGTTGGCTCAGATGGAGGGGACTTTGCAGAGTTGTCCCCTTTCCTCTGCCCCAAGCCCTCCACTCGCAAATAGAGCACTTAACCTTAATTCTCCTCTCACTCAGTCCAGTCACCTATCTTGGACTTCCCTCTGGTATGGTTTCCTAGTTTCTCTCTCCCTCCCTCTCTCTCTCCCTCTTTCCGTGTTCTTTGGAACTTGTGGCTGTGTTTGGCTGAGCCAAGACCACTTAAGCCAGGCCAGAAAACCCAAAGACCCTTCCAACATACATACCCCCACACACACTGATCTGGGAGCCCCCTGCATATCTCTCACTCACACACACGCCAACAATTTGGCCTCATAACAGCAGATGTCTGAAAGAGGGGAGGTGGAGAAGGAGACTTTGTGCATGGAAACAGTGGAGAACAGAAAATAGGTGACGGACTGAAGGTGCTGGAGAGATAGGTAGGGAGTAAAGTAGAATAAGTAGTTTATGTGACATGAACTAGGAGCCAAAAACGCCATCTTTGTAATGAGCTGGTACTTACTACCATTACCTCGGCTCTGACATACTTCTCTGATGGGATGGCTTGGCGAGTGCTGCATACGCTCATGATTGTCTCATTTAACCATCCAATAGAAACGCATTAGGCCCATCCGAGGTGTTGCCAGGTCTGCTGTGTTGACAGAAATTCTCCATCCTCGATATCCCGCTAGAGGGCAACGGGGACGGTCTCATTCTGCAAGGTAGAGGTACTCACCAGACTAGAACATGTGACAAAGACCAAACCTCTCCGTGGTTCAATCAAAGGGTCGCGTTGAACTCTGGGAGGCGGCCAATCACAAAGCAATAGTGCCGTGCTCATGATGCGTGCAATAACGAGGACACGTTGACATCTTAATAAACAATAACAAGTGAACAGCCGCTGTTGTCTGCTGAATCTGTGTGTCTGCGCTCCCTAATGTCCCATAACCCATATGTCCTCTTTACTCAGAACAGTGGTTCAGGTAATGGGCAATGGGAAAGAGAGATAGAGGTTAGCAGGGGGAAGAGACAGAGAAATCTGCTAAGATGATGAGTGAGGGGGCAGTATGACAGTACAACTGTTCAGTGTTGGCCGGTAAAGGATGCCACAGTCTATGAGCTCTCCAAGCGAGGATGGTTCCCCCATTAAACTATTGGGAGCCTTTCCCCTGCTAGAGTAGCACAGACGGATGTGTTTGTGTGTGCGAGAAAGTATATTGTCAAGGAGAGAAAGATGAAAAGAAAATGGATGGGCAAAGGGGAGATAGGAGCGAAAGAGAAAAGGAGGAACAGGTAGGAGATGGGTGGAGTTGGAGCAGTATGGAAACGTGTGCACCGTTGCCCTCTAGAGGTGAATCCAGTGACACGCACCTGGGTAGATCTTTCAGCACGGATTCCAGTGTAACAGGCCTGCGGAACCCGAGCAGCGGAGAAGAATAAGACGGACGCGAGCATACAGAAAACCAATCATTTATTTCTTTGTCTCCGACAGTTCTAGTCAGAGCCACAGTCCCTCAGACTGTGCTATTCAGCATCTCCGTTCCCGATTCAAGTAACAGATACAGGAGCACACTTCCCATCACCATCCGCTTCAACAACCCAAAGTTCCGATAAAGACACATAATAGGAGTGACGTCCACATTCGAGGGGTGTGTGTGTGTGTGTGTGTGTGTGTGTGTGTGTGTGTGTGTGTGTGTGTGTGTCAAAGATATAGGGATACATAAGCATATAAAAGGGCAAAACACCTGAGTGAATCTAAGTATGGCTGATAACTGGTATGGAATAGAGCTCTAACGATCCCAAGCAGGTGGTGCACCTGAGCGTCTACACACCATGTCTCAGATGAGACCAGCACACAGTCACCAGCCAAACGGCACAACGCCAGCACACAACCCCCCCCCCCCCCCACACACACACACACACACACACACACGTCCACAGCGTCAGGGAGATGCTGCGGTACACACTCAGAGACACATCCTGAGCGCGTGTGTGTGTGCGCGTGTTCCATTTCCGTCCGCTCAGTCCGGGGCGATATGTCGAAAGAGTCTCCACCGTGGTTCAGATGTCATTCACTTGTGCTTCCCTCGCTCGCTGACTGTCCCCTCCCCCTCTCTACCCCCACACCAAGCCTTGTGACTTCGACGAGCTCAGCTGGACGTTCTCGTATGGATCTCCGTTTCTCTGAGGGGGGGACACACGTGCGCACACATCAAAACACACCCAACCCGTGAGCGAAAGACTTCAAAACTGTAACTCGGTCACCGGACAGAGCCCAGCACCCTTCTGAACCCCTCACCTTGGACGCCATCGCTTTGAGTTTGCCCATCAGGGTGGGTTTGGAGTAGACCACCTCGTCCTCCATCTCCCCCTCGTTCTCCTCACCCTCCATCACGGCACAGCTGTCGGCACAGGGCAGCTCGCACTCCTTATTGGCTGACATCACCAGGCGGGAGTACTTGTACTCCAACCTGTCACAGGGAGACAATCAGCCGAATGAACGGAGGGACGAGCTGATCCAGGAAAGAAGGAGAGAAGGAAGGAGTGAAGGAAGGACAGAAGGAAGGACAGAAGGAGTGAAGGAAGGAAGGAAGGATAGTGCTGAATCACTGCTTGACTGCGCGGATGAGAACACCTCTTGTTTTTCTTCCAGAAGAAGCACGTGACAGAGATGAGCAGCGCGGCAGAGAAGGCTCCCAGCCCCGCCCCCAGACGGATCCAGAAGTCCATGCTCTCACACGGCCAACTCTTCTTGTCAGGCAGGGACACGCCCCCCACACACAGCTTCGGTTCGGTCCACATATACAGCAGGTCCTGGAGAGTCACACACACAGAACCGTGTTAGGTCATCATTATTATATTAAGTGTAGCTTAAAGGAATAGTTCAGTGATTGAGCTCCTCACACACACACACACACACACACCTGTTGTCCTCCCTTGCAGGCGCCATCTATCTGGTGGTAGTCTGCCTCGGTGCAGCGAGGACACGCCCCGGAGCTCTCCCACAGGAAGTGAAACGTGCATCCGTCGCACGTCCCCGCCGGACAGTGACTGCAACACAAACACGACGCCCGGTCACTCCACCTGGACGCGGCTGCTACAAATACAGACACCGTCCACGACTCCACGTGACAACACGTCAACAGATGTCATAAAACGCCCCCCCCCCCCTTTTTCCTTCCGCCAGCTCCCTGCCGTGTGAGGACGTAGCTACGTCGCCGGGGGTAGAACGGACGTCCCCTCCCAGACATGTGTGATCAAGACGGATCTTCAGCGACCCCTCACCCTCCCTCGTCTCCTCCTTCCGTCTGAACACAGACACTTGTAGCGAGGGAGAGGAGGGAAGCTGGGACGCGCTCATCATCGTTAGCGCTAATGTGATCTGCCGTGGGGGGGGAAGGGGGGGGGGGTGATTCTTAGCCGACAGCCGACCCTAATGCCGTCTGACAGACTCCCTCCTGTGTGTTTTAGCCCCTCCCCCACACCCATCAAACCACCACGGGGGGGGGGGGGGGCTCAAGAGTTCATGCTGATTAAAGTCTGCAGCTCGTCTCCTGTCTCTAACTTGGGTTGGGATGGAGTCAGTGTTGCTCTCCTACACTGTCTGGGGGCTCCTCTGAGCAGGAGGCGGCGAAAAGGGGGGCTGGGGGAATGGGTGGGGGGGGGATACATGGATACATGGTCAAACTGCTTGATAGTGACCGTCAGGCCAGGGAAGGGAGGGGGGGGGGGGGGCGAGAACAGACAAGACAGACAGAAGGTACCTAGGCACCACGAGCTCTCCTTGCGTGCTCTTCGTGGGGCTGCAGCGAAGCGTCAACACCACGCTACGGCCCGCATCACATGACGAGGTGGCCTCCAGGGAACTGGCCGGGAGAAACGCACCACATGGGCGGGAGAGGGGGAAGACAAAAGGACACAAACACGTCAGTGTTGAGGGGAATCCGGACCTGGGGGAGGAAGCATCTGCAGTGTGGCGCCCATGCAGCAGGCACCCACCGGTAGAAGAAGTTGACGTCGGGGACGTTGCTGGAGGTCTGAGGGAACAACTCTGGACGCGCTCTCACTCTCCCCAGGGTACTCTCCACTGTAGCCCCTACAGGAACAACACACACACACTGGCATGGGTCCATCTGTCTGTCTGTGTCTGTGTCTGTGCGTGTGTGTGTGTGTGTGTGTGTGTGTGTGTGTCTGTCTGTCTGTCTGTCTGTCTGTGTGCGCCTCCATTTACCAACCTAGGAAAGTGTCTGCTAGACTGATGGACTGGGAGGAGAGAGCTGTGTTCAAGCCCCTCCCACTGGCGGGGATGATCGTTGATTGGCAGATGAAAGTCTTCACGGCATTGGCTTGTTCGCCTATCTGGTACTCAGGTCCGGATATGTCCGTCACGTTGTCGGTACACACAGCCCTCCCGCCCTGAGGGGAGGAGGCAAGGGGTTGAACAGAGCATGGAGGCAAGGGGATGCACGGGTGTGTATGTATGTGTGTGTGTGTACCTCTCCCCCACACAGGCTGATGTTGAACAGGTGGTAGAACTTGGTTCCTTTGGAGGTGAAGCTGGGTCCGACCATGGTGGTTGCCACGGGAGCCAGGGAGCTGTAGTCGAAACTCCGAGTCACGTTGCCGTCCGAGTGGGAGAACAGACAGTCGCTGTAGCACACGCGGTGCTCCTGCACGCACACACACGCACACACACAGTTTAGCACTAAGCAATCAAGTTCAAATGATTCCTACAGAACAATAGAGCACACACACAGTTTAACACAAAGCAATTACGTTCAAACAATTCCTACAAAATAGCACACGTGCGCGCAGGTTAGCATTACACAAATCAACTTAACAGTTCCTACAGAACAAAAGCACACACACCTTGTTGCTCTTGCTGGCTGGTCCGCAGGGCTTACAAGCCCCGATCCCGGGGGCAGAGTGGGGGATGAGGTGTGTGTTGAGCGGGCACTCGGTACACTGGCTGGTGTGCGTGTCGATGTAGTGCCCCGGGGGGCAGGGCACACACAGGGAGCTGGAGGGCAGGGCGCTGAGGGCACACGCCCGGCACTCGGACGCCACTCCGTCCAGCGCGTTGCTCACCAAGATGGAGTAGATACGCACCTGGTCGTTGACATGGTGACGCTCCTGGAGGAGGGACGGGGGGGGCTGAGTCGCATCACTGTCCTCTGTGTGTGTGTGCGTGTGTGTGTGTGTGCTCACCTCATAGGGGTGGTTGGTCCTCTGGAAGGCCCAGGTGTACGAGACGGAGGCGTTCCTGGTCATGACGTGCGTGTACGACTGCTTCTCTTTGTTGCCCTCCCACGATTCCACCACGGTCGTCGCCTTCCTGTTGGCGTCCTGGGCCACAGACAGGACGCCTTCAGACAGCTTGCACGGAACACTCGCAAGACGCCTTAGTCGGCGTGTTGGAAGTGATGCGAGGCAGTGTGTTCGAAAGGAGCCCTCACCATCATGAAGTAGAGCTCGCAGTCTGCCTGGCACACCATGTCGAACACGAAGGTGATGCGTCCAAACTCGGACCCCGAACCCTCCGCCATCGATGTAGGGAGTCTGGAGAAGAGAGAGACAAGACCCGGGTTAGATAACCCCCAGACGAGAGGAGGGAGAGATGGACAGAGGGGGGAGACAGAGACAGAGTGAGACAGAGAAAGGGAGAGAGATACATGTAGAGAGATGGACAGAGAGATATCTATATATATCGAGAGAGAGAGAGAGAGAGAGCAAGAGAGAGCAAGAGCGAGAGCGAGAGAGAAAGGGGGGGGTTGACACTCACTTGAATCCTGGAACGTGGATGTTGAGGATGAGATAATCGTTATCGGAGCCCCCTGCCCCATTGTGGATGTGATCCCCCGCCACCTCCCACCCTGAGACAGAGGACACACACAAACACCGCTAGAAAGCACAAAAACAAGTTGGGCTTCACGGTCGCCCTGAAACTTGCTCGTGTCCGCCGGGGGAAAAGACTGACTGTTCTCCGGCAGACGGCGCCCTCTAGCGTTGGAGGGCAGGAGCTGCACCCACCATTCATGCTGTCACACTTGGTGTTGCCCACGTTGAAGCAGGAGGTCTTCATGTTGGCTGGGAGGACGTTCCACCACTTGTACTGGTATCCCAAAGCAGGCTCAGTACCAGCTGGACAGGGCTTGCAAGCTGGGGAGAGGGAGGAAGAGATCTGTAGTACATCGATCAAATGTCTAAAGCCAAGCACCCAACCGAAACGTGTTGGGACGGCGTGAGGAAGGAGAGCGCTTGTGGTGCTGTCGTCACCTTTGACCCCATCGGAGTAGGTCCCGGGGGGGCAGGGCGAACACGTGGCTGTGTCGTTGTTATAGAAACCAGGGTTGCAGGGGGGGCAGGGCTCCCGTTTACCACTAGGGGGCAGCGGCGTGGCTCCGTCCACACCCTCCAGACAGATCTGAGGCTTGATCCACTTATAGATGACCTGGGTCTGCACACACGCACACAGAGCCGGAATGGAGGGGTTAGGACCCAGCAGAGCCAAGATGGTGGACCGAGGAGGACAGGACAGGACATGGAACCCATCCGGACGTGGAAACAAGACGGGGGTGGCGGGGGGAGGGGGCTGTAGGAGGGTCTCACCTTGCCCTCACTGTCACAGGGGGTGTGGATCTGGAAGTAATCCTTGACGGAGCAGGGAGGTCGGACTCGGCATTCATCAGAGCCCTCAGCTAAGGGGCAGATATCCAGCTATTAAGCATATACTGCACAGAAAAGCACCGGTGTTATTGATATGTCATTGCACAACATTGCGCGCGTGTGAGAGCCGCTGTCAAAGCAGGCTTTTCTCCCCAGCCTCCGATGTCACAGGAATGGCATCAATAATATAGTAGTCACACAACCAGTCATTTTATTCCCTGTCGGGAGCAGGAAGTCAACTTTCGAAAATAGGAGAGGAGACTTCTCTCAGGGGACAGATGTGTGAAACTGGGACACAACGTACACTGAACAGGATATACTGTCCTGGCTCCGTGCTGCACTGCGACTGAATATGCAGCTCCAGCCCGCCAACATTACCCAGGTGTGTGTGTGTGTGCGTGTGTGTGGGGGGGGGGGGACCTACGGGCGTACTGAGTGGAGTTGTGGCAGGGGGTGCAGGAGCTGGCTCCTTGGCCAGAGAAGGTGTCTCGAGGGCAGGGTTCACAGGAGGACGAGCCCGGGGTCCGACTGAAAGTGCCGGGCTTACAGGGGAAACACTCGGATGTGTACGCCACACCTGAGACAAACACAGATGGACGGGGTGGTCAAAGGTCAACACCTCAGCTAGAAGAGTGTGTGTGTGTGTGTGTGTGTGTGTGTGTGTGTGTGTGTGTGTGTGTGTGTGTGTGTGTGTGTGTGTGTGTGTGTGTGTGTGTGTGTGTGTGTGAGAGAGATATCATACCTTCTATTTGGACTTGCTTCAGAAGGACAGGTTTTACTACTTTGGATCCCATTAGCATCCCTGCAGTCCTCCAGTATAGGATGTTAGTGCCGGACTTTAATTTGACCTGGGACACACACACGCACACACAGATTATCATGCAGTTGCCTCTCCAGACACTAGAGGGTGCTAAAGTCTTTTATGAGGCTAAAGGAACACACACACACACACACAAACACACACAGACAGACGGACAGCTCTTACGGTGTGTGTGGCCCATTCCCCGTGGCTTGTGAGCCTGACCCTCTTTTTATCAGCTGTCTCGTCCATCTCCTGACACTGGTCGTTCTGGATCTGAGAAACAGCACACCAGCCTGTCAGTCAGCTCAGCTCTTCATCACTGTCAGAGACAATAACCTCATTCCTCATGCACACAACTCCCTCCCTCCCTCAGTCTCGTTCACGTAATCAGTGAGTCCTCAGACCCATCAATCAAGAAATCACTCCCACTCAAGATCATCTTCTTTGTGGCTGAATATTCCACAACCATTTGCGGATGCAGAGACTCACAAAGAAGTGGAACATGAGGTTGCTGTCTGGGTACTGGTACTGGAAGGAGACCTGCCCCTGCTTCTTCAGGTGGACGGCGTAGATGAGGGAGACAGTACACTCGTCCCTGTTGGACTCCAGATAGCTGCCCTGGGGGACCCACGATGAACTGGGGAACACAAGAGGGGACAGGCTGACAACACAACGCTTTCTCTGGTCCCGTCTCACGCACACAGACATGCGCGTAAACGGAAAACAGTCAACAGTAAACGCGCGTGCGCACACGCTCCCCTACGCTCACACGCTCCCCCACACTCACCTGTTGCAGGTGACACTGTCGTCGCCGTGGGGACCGTTGTCGAGGTGGGTTGCCAGGCTGCTGAAGCCCGCCGGTATGACGTCCCATTGGTCAAAGCGGACACCGCTGCCGAGGGAGTAGCTTCCTGCGGCGCATAGGGTGCATTCCTGGGCCGTCATCTCTAGGAACTCCCCCGCCGCGCACGAGAATGCTGGGGGGGGGGCGAACAGACACACAGGCCAATCATATCACTGCCTCATCAATTAACACCTAAAACAATGACAGCGATGGTTTCCATTCTATTCCATCCAGGCCACATTGTAGTAGGCTACGCTAATCACAGCCACGACGTATGGGCTCTCCGCTCAAGTTAAGGCACGATTAGTGTTCAGATGTCTAACAGCATACAGTACACACACCCACACTTTACTTGCACAAACACACAACCCGGATGCCGCTCGTTGGTGCTCTTATTTTTCACATCCTGTTAGGGTTTTGGGGCATCTGATTGAAGATGCGTGTGTTCAAATGCATTACTGCATGACAACAATACTTAAGTTTTTGCTACATTTCCCATGTCTGCCAATGCCTTGACAAAACCCGCGACAGTTCAAATCTATCATACCCGACCAAATCCACTCACACATTCTTACCTGACACAGAAACAATAACAAGTGTGCTTATGCATCAGCTTTCCTGGGTGTGTGGCGGGCTGGGGTTAAAGCACAACCAATGGACTACCAACACCTGTCTTGTGGAACAATACTATCTTCTACATCTCGGACATCTTTCTTTCCGCGTGTCAACTGCATTGCCCACGCATGTCAGGGAGAAGGAAGCAGAGCCGAAAATCCAAAGAACTGGTCTGACAGCATGACTGACTGAAGCGAGCCACCAAAGGGTTAGCCTTTCATGTTACCACTTAGCATATTTTAATGAGGAGTAGAAGTGGCAGAATTACAGGCATCAAAGCTCGTTGGGAACATCGCTCTTGGGGTGTCTACGATATGAAGCGTATCTTTCATCAGGGATCTGAGATTATCACTGAGGTCCGTGGCGTCTGCTCGAGCTGAGATTGGGCATTTTTGGTCAACCTGAAGGAGAAGGATCTCTGGTGAAGAGCAGTTTGGGATGTTTTGAAAAGGGTGTCTTGACAGGGAAGGGTCAACCCAGTCTCCAGACATGCAGCAAAAGTGTCTGGAACAGTGTTCTTGTCTAAGGTTCATAGCCAGGGGTTGTGCTCTGTGGTTGGCTGGAAGAGAGCCAAGGAGAGCCAATCAAGCTGCGGTGGTAGGAAATTCCACACTGCTGATAAGAGGGTGTGGGAAATAAAGCTCTACTGACAGGCCCACCAACACACACTCATTCACATACCCTCAGACCCAAACAACTTACTGCATGCTGTCCCTTGGACCGGCGGAGGAAGGTCTTCACAGAATCCTGGGATTTGTGGGATTGCCACTCTCCACCGCGAGCCTGTACCGTCACACTCTGTATACTCGTAGTAGTAGTCCCCCTGTAACACACACACACACACACACACACACAGTTAGTCTCTACCTGTCTTTCACAAAGGTCTAATCCCTTCAAAGAACACCTGGGCTCCTAGTGACTGGGATGTGGCCTACAACTGGTGCAACTACTCCAGACAAACGAAGTTATTGTAAGTCTCTTTGGGTAAACGTCTGTTAAATGACTTAAATGTAATGGAAAAGAGAGAGAGAGAGATTTGGGTCAGACAGACCAATAAAGAGAAACAGCAGACAGAGGTCTCCACCAAAAGAACTGAGTCATATCCTCCTCCTCCTTCTATCACTCTCCACACCCGCTTCCCTGCCCTGGGTACACTCGATTGAATCGCCATGGCAATGAGAAGTGGGACAAAGACTTCTGGGTCAGTGAGGCAGGTGCGACAGGCCCCGTCCTGACTGACGATGAACAAACCTACCAGGTAGGAGAATAGCATGACCTGCCCACAGAGTCGTGTCCCTCCCTCCTGCCCTCCATCCCCTCATAGAGGAACGACTGTGGCCTTGTTAATCCCACATCTTCTGAAACATTCCTGTTCAGACCCTAGAGCTGGGCTAGCCAGCAGATCAGAGACGGTCGAGCCAAACCACCTTGTGTGATGCAGCAGATTGATGGTCTGGGAGAAATACGAACAGTCACTCTGATTGGTTCTTCTAGATGTTTATGTGTCACTGCAATGTAGTCACTTAAGAGCCTTGATCAATGATCTGCCCATAAATACATTATTTATGACACTGAATGTTTCCTGCTTTAAATTCATTTCCTGTATCATGTGATATACAGGATGTAGGCTACCCATGGAATGAATCTGAATATATTGACCATACTCTGTAATATCAGGCTGGATGGTCATAGGTTGTTGGGAGCATGTCTTCTGATTATGCATTTGAAACCGCTACTGTACCTATAACAGAAACACAATGGCTCAGAGTCACCCCTAGACACTGTGTAGAAGTGCCCTGTGGCTGAGCGTGACATAATAAGTTGTTGCCGGGTTATGGCTGTGGGCTGTGAGGTGCTGAGTGGAGTGGAATGGAGGAGAGAGACTGGGAGAGAGGAAGGCTGAACCAGGCAGGAAACTGATAACAACTCAGCTTCAAGAGGTGCGAAAGTAAACATTAACCAGACGGATCAAGCACAACCGTTTTACACGCACATATAGCCCTGAACACAGCACCCTGTGGACGATTCCAACAGTAACCCCCACTAAACAACATAAACTAAATCTATTTCTACATATTAGTAAACAATAAGGAAGCATTTCGGTCAAACAAACAGATCCTATCTCAGTAGGAAATTATGAATCATGATGAATCTCTGCCTATTCAAATATAATTTTGAATCAGACTTTTTACTGGAAGTAGCCTATATGCTGACATTTTGTAAGTAGCCTAACGCCAATGATGCTGACATTTCTGGATGTTTGGAAAGTTATTTTAGCTGACAGCAATCAAGAAACGATCACCTGTCTGTATGGAGTTGGATGATGCACATACGTTTCACCAAACATAAATGCAAACCGAAATCTGTCCGGAAGTATGTCGTCAATTCTTAATCGTATTTTGCCATGGTCGATGGATTAACAAGTCCATCCGCGCAGCTCCTGTGGTCTGTGTTAAAGGTTTCGTTGAAGCCGTAAAGGCAAAGCCAAAGCTTATTCTTTGAAGGCAGCCTAATAAAACCGTTGCTTGTTCAGCTGTCATATTAACATTACAAACCTCAGGTCAACCTTATCTCACCTCTGTGCATGTACGTCGTCCAATGGCCTCGACAGTCAATCGCAGCGTGCCGAGGATGAGAGCGCAACTACCGATAACCCATACTAAGGATGGCATATTAGGCACCGCGGACGAAAAAACGACGTCGAAGCGGATTCTATAGAAACATTGAGTGGTTATTCACTCGTAAAGGCACATATTTGTTAAATAAACAAAACCAATCTACTCGGCTTCTAAGGCTTATTTGGTTCCCGTCTTCACCTGCTGTGATTGCTTGTAGGAACCAGGGAGTCGCTCGTGCGCGCATCTATACCGGGGATTGACGCGCCAGTGACGTTTGTCATCACATCTATTGGCCGGGGGCGAAATTTTCATTATCATAAAAAAAGTGTTTTGTATTTATTTTGATTGAACAAGAAGACAACATGTAATTGTTTAGCAATACTGCATATTTACCATAAGACAAGTTGAGGTAGAATCACAATACGCAATTTAATATTATATTAGGCCTACAATTGAAATCAATTTTTGCGAATAGCACATTTAAGAAAACTATACAGGATTCCTGTAAAATAGTAATTTTGTTTTGACGTGAATAGATATCATAGCCTTATTGTACATTTAATCAAACATTATGTCTATACAATAAGGCTGGACAAAATCAACATGCATTGTCTTATAATGGCCGCTAGAGATCACTCAAGTATGGTTTTTAAAAGATCAAATGAAAAGTAGGATATTTTACATCAGTGATTCTGCTGGCTGCACAAGGGCCTATGCAATTGTTTTGACCGACCTATATGAATACAAGCTATTAAATAGGACATCAAGTGTATAGGATGATTGGAGCAGGGTAGAAGTGAAGAGGTTTGTCAGACTGATCCGACTGGCACACGTGTGTGTGTTTGTTTGTGTGTATGTGTGTGTGTGTTTGTAACACTGTTTACATTCCCAGACAAAAGATTCATGCATGTTTTATCACCGCGGTTTAATTTGTCAATTTGTGTAATGCACCCTCCACAAGGAAGCAACCATTGTGGGTGAGAAGGGGTTTGATTGGGGGATGGGGGGTGAAGGTTGAATGGCAGAGAAAGAAAAAGAGAAACGGAAAGAAAGAGTGCGTGCATATTTATGTATCAGACTATTTCAGGCATAATTGAGCTTGTGAGCATAGTGTATCATATTTCAAGAACGCAAACAACCAGGGTCTATCAGTTTGTCAGTTCAGACAAATGGCTTTATCAATGAGTCATGCTATTGTATTTTTAACCAACACAGCTATGACAACAAACCCTATCTAATGCACACCTAACCTAAATACACAAACACTACAGTACAAACTGTTTTTGTCCTGCTCATTTCTAAAAATGCATGAAATATGCATGCCTAGAGGCAGAACTAAATGAAGGACGGATAAACGGATGCTTTATGTGGTTGTATGAATATTTAAATACCAGTCACCCAAGACAGTTGACCCTGTTTTCTCCATTCTCTCTCATTCTGGGTGGAGGGATGCCGAGAATGTCTCTCTCCTGCTCTCTCTCTCTCTCTCTCTCTCTCCCTCTCTCTCTCTCTCTCTCTCTCTCTCTCTCTCTCTCTCTCTCTCTCCCTCTCTTTCTCTCTGCCTCATCCAAAGCCCATCGCATACAAAGTTTACCCGTAACCAGACCTCTCATAACCTTACGGAGCCACGCACCCACAACACTCTGGTGAACTATCTTTGTACACTAACACCAGGTCCAGGGTAAGATGTGTCCTTAAGGCAGCAGTGGTGACCTTTCAGACAATTGTATTAGTAGCAGATTCGGGGTCAGCATGTAACCAGATCCCACAGCACGAGTGTGCCCCTGCACCAGTCTCCACCTGTCCAACAGGCTGGGAAGTACCTTTGCAAGGAACCAGACACCCACACACACTGGGCCAACACACACGCTTACAAACACGCACGATACCCCTGACACATCACTCTCTCACTGAAAGCTGGCAGACAGGGAGTTTGGACGGCGGGGCACATAGAGCAGTTTGAAGGGCTGACGAAGAGCCGTATGCTCCGTTTCGCTGAGTAAGAGAGAGAGAGGAGACAAAACGAGGAATGCCAAGCAGAGCTCTGGAGTGAGGCACTTCTGAATGTTCCTTTGGGGAACGATCTAATCTTACCACGGAGGATACATGCGGTGGAGCTGCTATGTACTGTGTCGACTGCTTGTACAAACGTGTTTATCTGTTCATGACGGGGATGGTCATCTGTTAAGAGACTAACCTCCAGTGAGAGATCTCAGCCTGCAGAGCTATCCAGCCAGAGGAGCCAGCTGGACTGATAGACTGGGAGAAGGCGTGAGGGCATGCTGACCTACAGACCCTTGGAGTCTAATCGAATGCCTGGAGTCGGTATGGGGTCATGGTACCACTTCTCCTGGAGCTGAATATATATCTGCAGGGAAATACGGGTCCTGTTGGTCACTGCAGTGTTGCCTTCAGTTCAGTTTGTCCCAGTGACCCTGTCTCTCTAGCGGTATGCATGGTCTGCCCTGCTCTGCGCTACGTCACTGTTTCAGTGGGCCGGCTGAAGTTGCGGCCGAGCCGACACCGTCATTGGACAGAACCAATTCCAGACCTGACAGGACGAGTCTACAGACCCCTACTGTGGACCTGGTTCTGTCCCAGCCGGTACCGGATGTAAACAGGCCAGTGGATTACCCACACCAGAGAAGAGTCAGCTATATATCCACCCAGGGCAGAAGTGTGAATGGGGTTCACCCCAGCTCTGACTGTTGTCTGAAGGAGATAGAGGAACCATGTTTCCAGGCGCCTGTGGTCCTACACAGCCCCCCTGAGAGCTCTGCACAGGAGGAGCTGGATGAGGATCTGGATGAGGATCTGGATGTGGATCTGGATCTGGATGTGGAGTTGGATCTGGGCTTTGGAGAAGAACTGGGGGTGAGGTACCCTCACATCCCCAGGCCCTCCATCATCAGACAATCCCGGGTAAGTTCTGAAGGGGTCAGATGGATTGAATTTCTAGAAAAAGTTTGGAAAAAACAAATGAGAGGAGATTTGTTTTCTATCCAGTCACGCTACCCGTGTGATGTTGTATTCTAAATAGCCACAAGGAGGTGACAGAGCCTAAACTAAATGACAGGGTTGCTCTAGCAGGCCTTGAGTCTTTGTAAACGAATCAACTTGTCTACCTTCTTACCATATACAATGAAAGCTTGACACACAAATACACACTCACAACCATGGATCATTTCACAGTATTTCAGTGTGGTTTGTCTTGAACATTGTCCCTTGCCAATTTGTGTATTGGAACAGTCATTGCCAACCCTGCTTTGCAAGGAAAGCTCTTTAGTAACTCCTGGTATTGTGTACTTGGCTGAAATGACCTCATTCTTCCTCGTCTTGGATGCTTGTGAGGCTTTGCATCTCTCAGGGAAGGCCTTGGGATTTGTCTACTAGCTGATCAATAATGTTGATTAGTGGAGACTGCTGGGAGGGAACAAGCAGAGGCATGAGATGACTGCTTTAGCAGACCTGGAGCTGGCATCATTAGTGATAACAATCGAAGGCACACATACGTAATAACATTTTAACCCTTGTGCTGCCTTCGGGTCACATGACCCAAAGGTTCACAACGAACCATCGTTGTGTTTACCCAATTTTACCCAATACAAAAACAATAAATAGCATTTTCTTTTAACCTTCGCAATGTGGGGGGTCTGAGACAGCCCGACGGTTAAAAGAAAATTCCTCACTTTGTTTTTGTATGCAGTAAAGTTGTCGCAATACGACGGTGGGTCACAATGACTGATGGGTCAGAATGACCCGAAGATAACACAAGGGTTAATGTGCTTTAAAACGAGATGGGCAATCGCTCGCTGATCAAATCCAGCAACAGTAGCAGTGGGTGCACAATAACCAGTTTTCTGACTCCAGTGGCTGAATAATGTTAGTTGTTCTGGCATGTCATCACTGTATTTTAAATGAGAATTGAGGTTTTGATACTTGTTTGGTTGCTGTCTTTTTAATGTGTTCCAGTGCCAGTATTGGGTTATATGTAATCCTAGACAGATTTCTCTAAACAGAGCGAGTCTCTCATATAATAAGGCTTAGTCTAGATTGATTGATTTGACCTACTAGACTTTGGACGTGTGTGGTGACTGGCATCTTCCCTAAGTTCCTCTGGTTGCCTCTTATGTACACCCCCTGTTCAGTTTTTAGGAGAAGAGTTGACATGGGCGTTTCTAGGTTGAGGGAGTTTGTGTGTGTGTGTGTTGTGATGATTTGGAGGGTGTGTGGTGGACCAGCATGTAAGTGTCACCCTGCTAGTCATTGATATCTTTGTTAAGCCTTCAAGCAGAGCAGATGTAGCGTTGATCTCTTGACCCTTAACCTTCATCTGTATCGGTTTGTGTGTGTGTTTGTGTGACTAGTTGGGGGAGGTCTGAGTTGAACCAAGAGGAGGATGTTATAGGCCACCTGCTTTATCAGATTCAAAGGAAGTGGGGAAACCACTGCAATATTTTTGGATTCACCATGATAAATACACAAGTGCACACATGCACACACACGCACACACACACACACACTGATATGTCATAAAATACAGTACACTCTGTTCTCGGGGAGTTAAAACATTGGGCAGTTTCATAAACACAGTCATAAAGCAAGTCAAGGGTTTCGGCAGAGGAGGAGGACAGGTGGAGAGAGAAAGGAGAGCAAATAAGAGGGTCTGCCCCTCTCTATCTGAAAGACCAAGAGGTGCAGCACACATATTAAAAAACCATTCAGTGACAGTAAATACATGTTAAATAACAGGTAATTTCATGATGTTGATATTTATTCCTCTATTGGTAACATACTGATTGAATATAAAAATGAATTCATAAAAATTCAAACATGGTTCCCCCCCCCTCTTCCCCTATAACATTAAACCATGATATCCTGTTGAGTCATTGACTAAATCAGAATCAATAGCATGCGGTGGCGGGTGGGTTAACGTGTGTATTGGTGTGGGGTGACCCTGACATCCTTGTTTCGTTCCCGTCAGGAATCAGAATTCCAGGAAGCAGCATCTGACAAGTGGGATTATGGAAAAACGGACGATGGAAGGTTATCAGGTAGGAAAACAACACGTGCTTCCTCTCCTGGTCTGCCTTCCTCACTCCTCTGCTCCTACAGATCTCTGCAGCTCTCTCGCTCTCTCTCTCTCTCCCTCTCTCTCTCTCTCTCTCTCTCTCTCTGTGTCTCTACTCTCAAGAGCTATCGTCAGAGGACAGCATCACAGTCAACTTAACCTCTTTTTTTTTCCAGATGCCTTTAAAAAACACACTTAGACTAAAAGGATTGTTGAATGTATTTTGTGTTACTGTAATGTTGATGTCTGACATGGAATTATATGGAGACATTTGCATAATCGTGTTCTGTCTTAATGCAATAGTGATACTGATATGCCTGCGTTTGTCACATCCTGTTTTATTGACAACTAGTGATCGCTTGTGTGTGTTTGTGTGTGTGTGTGTATGTGTGTATGTGTGTCTGCTGGAAAGCACCTTGCCAGAATGTCTGGAAGTAGCTGAGTGCTGGCGGTTACCTTGGAGATGGGTTTCGGGGGCACATTAGGGGCGGGGCAAATTAGGACTCAACAGTGCCTGTACTGTTGTGGTTGTGTAGGGTGTGTGTTCAGTTTAGGTATAAGTGTTTTTAATGAATGTGCGCAAAGGGGGCTTGTGTGCCTGTGTGTACATGGGTGTGTGCGCGTGTGTTTGTGCATGTGTGTGTGCATCTATCAGGTGCCACAGGACCCAGGGGAGTGTGTGGTAACAAAGCCTGAGCATGGTTGGGTTTAGGCTGTCCCATCTGCAGTGCAGCCAAGCCTTTTGTTCTCTGGTCCCAAATGATAACGTCACAAAGGCTGGATTAACATTCTGAGGGGAGGCAAAGGGGGCATTGATTGGCTGGACATATGTATAAGTGAGGGTATATGTGTGGTGATGGAGTTGTAGTGGTGGATGAAAATGGTAAATGTATGGGATTTGTAGTATACCATAGCAACAATCGTTTATGGTGTTTCTGATGCCCTCAACGGATCAACATCTTAAAATGGCATCTGCTAGCAGATGCGAGCCTCGGCTGTCCATGTAGCCTCTACTTTTGGAGTGTAGGTTTGAGGTCAGGTGGTTTCAGATGCTTGTATTACGGTTCTTTATTTCCTCTGAGCTCTAAGAGAACAATGTGGTCTCCGTTTCCTAAACGGCAGTTTGAGAATATGAGAATATGACGCACGTACACACACACACACCTACATACACACACACACTGACCTTGATTTCCCCATGTCCTGTGTGTGGGTTGTAGTGTGTGTTTTGGGAGCACCTCGCCATGTTCTTCTTCCTGTTCTCTGTGTTGGAAATCCTGCTGTTTCAGCTTATTCATATAAACACACAGACAGGCAAGCGGGTGGACGGATGGAGGGACAGACAGATAAATAGCTTTCCATTGTTCTCTCTATCTCTCTTCTGGGCTGCCTCTTTCACCTCTGACATTTCCTTGTGTCTGTATTTTCCAGCACAGATCCTCTTCTATCTTGTCACATAGTCACACACACACGCACAGACCTACAGTCACACATGAGGACAACACACACACAGAGTTGAATCCCTTTCGATGCCACACTTTGACGAGTCTGCATGACAACCTTCATTGAAATCAGACCTCATTTTAACCTCAGTGTAGGCCTAATGGAACGGTCTGTTTCAATTCCTACTGGAAGCCATTAGGCTAAGTGAAGCATCTGTTGATGGTGCAGGTCAGTAAATCCTTGCGTCATGAGACTTGAACACTGACAGGGCCTTTATTCCAGGCTGGGACCTTCAGTACTTACTGTATCAAAGGTGCACATACACACATACAGGCATGCAAATGAATGAGGCCTGTGATTTCAATATGCGTGGTCTGCGGTCCAACTTCCCTTTTCAACACATTACGATTGTTGTTGACAAGAACACATTGATAGAATCTCACAACAAAGCCATTCATTTCACTTCAAATTATCAAATGCGTCTAGTTGTACTGACTACATTTGCATTTACGTAGGCATTTAGCAGACGCTCTTATCCAGAGCGACTTACAGTAATTACAGGGTATCGAACCGGCAACCTTCTGATTACAGTAATAGCCCGATTCCCTAACCGCTCAGCCATCTGACCCCTAACTAAGGGGAACCAAAAGAGCCTCACAGAAAAATTACCTTGTAAGTCTAATATATAGATGTTTTAGGTAGGTTTGTGGTATAGCCCAGCACAAACCTGATGCAGGTGTAAATAATTGTCTTCCCAGAATGCACTGCAGAGGTAAAAACGCTTTTAGATCTATTTATGTGAGGCACCATCAATGTACCTTTAGACAGAGGGAGGGAGAGAGAAAAGGTGGAATGAAAGAGACAAGTAGTGGATGAGAAATAGAACAATGGGTGTAAACTGGATTGGTAAAAGAATGAATGAGGCTGGGTTAAACACCAAATCAACAGAAGGAGTGGAAAACAGGGATTGAAAGAGGGATGGAAAATAGAGGAAAAGAGAGATTGATCCCATCGACAGAGGAGTCACAGAGAGAAGATATACTTTTTAGCTGTGAGTGTGTGTGTGTGTGTGTGTGTGTGTGTGTGTGTGTGTGTGCGTGTGTGTGCGTGTGTGTGTGTGTGTGTGTGTGTGTGTGCATGTCGGTGTGTGTATGTGTGTGCTATTGTAATGTGAGTCATCCAGCAGTGATTGAATCAGCCAAAGTTGACATTCACCCTCATGAGCACTGGAGAAGTGGTCGAGGACAGGAAGTTGTGACACATCTTCACATTGAGAGGTGGCGGGGAACTGAGAAACAATATCTGGATGATCATATTTGAGCAGAGAGACTATAAAGAGAGTGGCTCCAAACTTTACCACCACTAACATAGAGGCACTCACATAAACAGTCTAGACCACAATTGACATTGTTGGCCGCCTTTGTGTTCTTCAGAAACACATATGCCATCCATTAAATGAAGTATCACTGTATTGCACCAGTCATTTGTTTTCTTTTGTCCGAGAAGTAAGAGTGTGCAATGAGGGTGGCTGGGTCAGACAGACAGAGAGCGGAAACAGTGGAAAGAATGTGACGAGTCTCTCTGGACCGAAGCAAGCAATGTGATGGAGATGAAGAAAGAGAGAGAGACAACATGAAGCAGCAAGATAGAGGGATGCAAAAGAGACGGTAAAAGACAGATAGGTCGATTAGTTGACGGAAAGAGAAAAAAAGGAGCGCGAATGAAAAGAGCAACGAATTGGACGAGGTCAGAAGAGTCTTAGGTTTACAAGATATGTGATGTTCATAAAATGTGGTTGGTTCTATGTTACAATTAGTCTTGGAATCACTAGGGAGCCTGTATTATACATCAGGCTGGTGTCTCAGCCCCCAGCCATTCAAAAGTAGGTCAGACACAAACCCAATGCATACACACACAACATGTCCCAGAATTACTGTACTTTTAAGTATTAAGTACTTTTGAAATACTCTCTTCTTCAGCTGGATGGATGGAAGTCAATCGGTGATTACTTCCCATCAACAGTTGGGTTATTTTTCGGCATCACAGACATTATTTCTTACATTTCCTCTGTATACATACATTGAGATGTACAGTATTTTTACTTCCTCCGAGTATTAAGCACAAAACTGATGAACTGAGAAACCAGAGAAAGTTTTTCCTTTCTAGGTTCCAACTGCAGTGTAGTTGAGTAGTTGTGGTGTGTGTCAGAACAGAATCACTATCATCTGCCCTGTAGCCCGCCCCCTCTCACAGGAAGACAGTTACCATGGTATCAGATAACTGCCACTTCCTGTTTTAAGAGGAGGCTCGTGGGGGCTGACATGGAAGGGATAGGGACCAGGGCTGCACACACACACACACACACAGACACACACATACATACACACACACTTTCTAGGTTTGTGGGAAAGCATGTTGATAGCAGAAACATCTGGTTAAGATATGAGGCAGTCATACAGGGCCAGGAACTGTCTCACCAGAGAATAAGGGAGTGAAAACGAGAGGTAGCAAAGAAGTAGAGGGTGACCATGGGAAAAGGGAGGGTCAGTAATGTAGGGTTTTTAACTGATGTACAGTAGAGTACAGTTAGGGAAGGTCTAGGTGACAAGCTGACCCTTAGGAGACACAGACAGGCTAGCAGCATACAGTTATAGACACATCTCACATCTATTATAATCTGGGCTCAAGAGGCCTGTCCTTACAGTACCAGGTTGGGTTACACAGTCCAGCCAAAGACAGGTGAGAGGAACACAATTAAAGACATAAAAGTCTTTGTAAGGGAAAGGCAGAGTCCATTCCGATCCTGTTGAGGTTAAGAGTGTATCAGTGACGGATTGAGGCCATGTTCTTCTTTACAGTACGAGAGGTGGTGGGAGGGTTAGAACCTGCAGAAGGGGTTTCATTAGCAAAACAGTACCAGTGTTCTGTATATTTAAAAGTTTACGGGTTTTCATTAAACATATGGTTTTGAACTATTTGGTAAGTCAAGACTGTTCAGGTTTATTTCAAAATCATTATAGTTTTGTATAATACCACATTTAGCATTTAGCATTTTGTTTTTTCTTGCTTTTCCTCAGAACAAAAAGGAATCATTTTTAAGCAGTCTTTCACATTTGTATGTTGTCTCTATGATGTAAAAGTAGAGCAGTCCAGAGTGGGTGTGACTCAGCAGAGTCATCAGTGTTCAGCAGCTCACCCTCTTAGAGGTGGGGAAATTAACTCTCATTTCCCAGCAACCACCCAGCCGCTAACTCTCTACGGAAACCGTTGACAGATGTGTGATAACTGTTCTGACACTGTGGGTGTTTGTCCCCGTACACACACACGTTACCATGGCAATCCAAACGGGATTGATGCAAAGTTATCTTCAATAAACTACGACTTGCCAAAGTATATTCGGCAATTATCTAATCCGTGTCATTCTCCCACACACGCCCCCCCCACCCACACACACACACACATTATCCCTATATATCTATCTGTCTCTTTCTTAAGAACTCTCTTTCTCTCTTTCAGTATATTTCTCAGTTTTTCTGTTATTAAACTGTAACTGTAACTGTAATCTCTTACTCACACATACTTACAGTAAACACACACATCTGTTTCCTGTATGGTGGGAGGGTGGTGGGTGTCATCACTTTGTCAGAGGGGACCCCTCTCTGACTTCTCCAAATACACACACACACACACATATCCCAGGTCTCAACATGGGACAGGAATGTCATGCACACTGACACGGTGACCCGAGTTCCACCCACCTGCTTTGTCCTTCACTCCAGTCGTGGTGCTGTGTGTCATCAGCCACCCCAATACAGTGGTCCTACCCCCTCTCTGGTTTACACAGCCCAGCCATCCCCTGCTCTGCTCTGTAGGAAATACAGTTACACAAACATGTGAACCATCCAAGGCTCCACCTATGATTAGCCAGAGTCAGAGAGAGGAGATGGACACAAGTTCCTGTAAGCCAGCAGATCTCCTGTAAAATAGCGGTTTAGAAGAACACATTTAACTGAGGGGGGGTTGATAAATCCACCCAGCCCTTCATCTCTAAGCTGATTACTCTACATCACAATGAATGACCAATCTGTTCACTGATACCACAAAAGACTGTCATGGACTCATTGTATAAACTCCCCTGTAGCAAAATTTGGATTTTACTGGCCAAAATCGAATTTAAAACATGCAAAAGTGTGTTATTGGTAGTAGATGTTAGTGTTAATATGTGTGCAGGGGGTCCACTTAGACCAGTCCTGCTTTCTTAGTGGAAAAACAAGAAAAACAAACAGTACTGCGATTCTCAAATGTGTCTGTGTCTGCGTGTACGTGTTTGAGTGAGTGAGTGAGTGAGTGAGTGAGTGAGTGTGTGTGTGTGTGTGTACTCCATTCTTGCGCCTTGCTGTAATCCAGCCTGTCTCTATCGAACGCCCCGCCCCGCATGTGAGGGGTCTCCCCCATCCGGAGAGCAAAGAACCGGAGGAGGGGAGGGGCTCTGGGCGTGACATCACGTCAACCCTCCCACCCAGCATTAATTTACATTTTCTATGGGTCCTCCTGAGAATGTGCTATTGCTATTGAACAGTTTCCAAGAAGGAGAAAAGCACTGACACACCTAAACCTAGAAGTGAATCTGGAGACACACCGAAGTGGCTAAAACCACTTTGTCATTTAAATAATTAAGCAACTTGAGTAGGAGAAGGACCGTCGGGGTCGAGTTTAAGGTACGTGTGTATGTCTGAGCTTGTGTTTTCACATGATTGTTTCATGAGCGCTCCAACAAAGCAAGAGCACATCCACTATCGGATGGGCCGCGTGTGTTCATTACTAGCCTGATTTGAAAATACTGCACAGATAACGAAGCTGTATGAGTGGAGGCTATCGAAACAAAGATTGCCAAACAGAAACTCCTGGCTCGTAGGTGCGTGCTGTAGCGTGTTTCACGGACGGGACAGTTAAGAAACAACAGGAGATTGAGATCTGGGCTATAGGCTACTGCATGCCATTGTGATTTATCAGGACACATTTAATTAAAATGTTTGGGCACTTAAGCTATAAGTTCACAAGATGAAATCACAAGTGTTGTAGACATAATTTATTAACTATCAGAATAAAGTATATCATTTTAACTGCACAGTTAGTAGATGTATGATTTGCTGTGATTCTTCGAAGTATTCACGAGTCTGTCTGTATTCCTCATTTGGAAATTAGTAGTTGAGGAGTGAGTAAGCAAGATGATGTGTCACATTGTGACAGTGCGACCACTCCAGCAAAGCACATGGCGCTGCTTATCTGACACAAGGGCCATTCTGTCAGTCACAGAAAGATGTGTAGTACGTGCTGATTTGTGCATGTTGTAACAAAGTTGTACGATGAATGTATTGTTAGTCAAATAGGTTAAAAGCCACCCTAACTAATAATGCTGACAAGACTTGAAAGATAATGTTGTCAAACTTTAACCAAAGTTGACCCAGACACAGGCTATAGCAGATACCTGCTAGACAAGTTACAATTGCAGCAAACAGGGTACTGACACAAAGTTCTCTTAAGTAAGTCATCTCATCCTCTGTGTGAGAAACCAAGGAAGTTACAGGGATGGCGTGAGTGGCAGAGACAGGCAGAGGAAGCAGAAATGAGTATCGTTTTTCGGCCCAGCGCGAGAGTGAGAGAGAGAGTGAGTGAGGAGGAGAGGGCTAATGTGCTGCACATGTGTTAGTCATTTAGAGGGGAGTTTGCTATATGCTTTACATCTGTTTTATGATCTTTGAACTACCCCCCCTCCTCTCTCTTTCAACCCGCTTTGGGTCTCTCTCTCTGTCTTTCTGTCTCTGTCTCTCTGTCCCTGCTGTGTTCTTGGTCTCTTGTTCATGTTTACCATAAGGTCAGATACCGATGCACTCACACACACACACACACAGAAAAGGGTAGGGGGAATTCCCATGGAATCTTCACAATCTCCCGTTACCCTCCTGAATGACAGTGTTTAAACAGAGCCTTTCTGATCCTGTGTACTGGGCGTATGGCAAACACACAGCCGACAGTGTATGTGTGCTCTCAGGTCTGGGTGTGTCGATAGGGGCCTCCAGATGACTGGTGTTATCTCCCCCAGTGCTGCTGGGCGATAGACACAAGCATCTTCATTAGTCAGCACGCTGCATTGAGTCCTAGACCAGACCTATACTGCACATGCTGCACTATGGCCGTGTGTGTGGTGTATGGGTTAGGGTGTTGTATGTGTGTGTGTGTGTGTGTGTGTGTCCGTCCAGTTAGGTTCCCCTCTTCTCTACTACCTACCCATCCCATAGCTTGGTTTCCAAGCACAAATGTTATACTTTGACAGTACCTGTGTGGGGTCAGGAGAAGCTTGCATGTCGGGTCTCTGTCTGTGCTGCCAGTCCTCTGAACCCGAGCTCATTGCAGCTCATGTTGGAACAATCATCCATCTACACATTCCCTAAATCTCTTACTACACCTTGTGGTTTCAAAGAATGAGCTAGGCAGTGGTCTCTTTGTGTAGAACAAAGAAGGTGGCTTTGGCCTGTGATTACCGTACTGTACCTACTGTAACTCGCATGTATGGTCACATCTGACGTTTAGTTTATATCAGGCACTTTTTCGGTTCAACAATAGATCCAGGGATCCAGTTTGAGCTTGTCTTTAGGAGCATTTCACCACTGGTTCACAGACGGTGGATCTGGATATGTTATCGGGCATGATGATGTAATCGTCCCAGCTCTGAGGACATTCCACAGTCGTGCTAGAATCCTGGAGCACAAAGGAGATGTTTATACCTGGTTGTTATCCCAGTTGTTAGGATGTGATATCATGGCTCAAATATTGAACTTCTGACTGACAGCCTGAGGGGAACATTGTCCATGGAGACATGTATCCTTTTTCCACCTTTGAATTGTAGAGATGTGTGTGTGCGGTTGTGCTTGTGTGCTTGACAATCTAACACGCAATAAATGCGCAAATATATTTTATAGTCAGGAACAAAGACACAGTCTCTCTAGGACTCACTCTCTCCCACATACACTCACACACATACACTCAGCCCCCCCCTTAACATACCATTGATTTTCCTTCATTTGGCCAGGAAACTTCAATCAGAATAAAAATCCATTACTGTACAATACTGGCTGATCTATGTTTCACCCAGACGGGACATTCAAACACAATAACCTACCCAGACAGTCAGTGCAGATGGAGGAATGGGCAGGAGCTTGTTAGGGTTAGGAAGTACTGGATGATTGGGAGTCTGATCTGCCGGAATTGGATTAAGAATTGGATCTCCAAGGCTGGTTCAAGATGTATTATCCTGCTTTAGACGCACACACACACAAAACAAACGTCCTTACTGACTTTCTAAGATCAACGGGGGGGAAAACTGAAGTTCCAATGAATACAAGAAAGTCTGTTCTTGTGCTGAGGAGATGTTCAGGTTAGCGTTGTTGTTAAGGACAAAAGGATGTTTCGTAAGAGATTTTGCCTTGGGAGATCTCCTTTGTGTGTGCGCGTGTCTGTATACATGCCAGCACATGCTCTCTCATCTTTCTGTCTTTAACGGTAAAGCATCTGGTTGCCCTCAGTAACAGTTGTTATTGAGGCTCTGTTCTGCAACAGCATGTAAACAAAGGAGACCTGCCTTAATCCAGTACAACGTGCCCCTCAGCCAACGAGAGCTCAGCTCGGTGCTGGCTTCAGCCAATAGGAGCCGTGGAGGGGCTTGCCTCTGCTCTCCTGTGGCTTGTGAGCGAGAACAGGAGTAGAACACAAAGCTCCGGGTGTAAACGTGTGAGGGAGCCCAGACAAAGACTGTGTTCCTCTGCTCAAGCATGTGTGTGTGTGTGGGTGTCTGCACTCTGGCTAGGCTGGACAAGCCGAGGGCTCGGAAATGGAGGCCAGCAGTGCCCCTGCCCCTGTCTCACACACCACTCAGTCCCAGCCAGGTCTGCCCATGGACATATAGGGTACCTCAGCTATCCAGGAGCAGGTGTCCATACCAGCTGGAGGAGTGTAGAAGATTCCGTACGTTCTCCATACACAACTGCCATTGTGTCAGAGAGGCAGGGAAGAGTGACAGCTGTGACCCCTAAAAGTGTCTGCTTGTAACATGGGTGTGTGCATACACAAACGCACACACACACAACCCCCAACACCACAGCCCCACACATGGAGGGCAGGTGTGGAGGTCAGAGATCGGTCTGGGAAAGTGGGCTTTGATTTTCACTTTTGTTCGAAGACAGGTGGATGGTAGAGTACAACTCCAACTGTCTCTGCCACTCAGAGGTGTGAGGGGGTGGGGCCTGAGTGTGTGTGTGTGTGTGTATATGTGTTCAAAACTTAGAACAGCTTTGCAGGTTCATCACATTCCTATGGCCTGACTGATGGCTCATTCTTTTCAGTGAGTGCCATTCAGTCTATAATCTGTGTCTGGTTGTCACACCGTATGTGTGTGATTATGTGTGTGCGAGAGGGTCAGTGAAACGCAAACCTCACCCTGAAAACAATCCCATCATACAAAATAGAGAGAACTTCCAAGTTCCCTATCGTTACGGATACTTGTTCATTTGTCAGAGGGAATAAAACGGCTCATTAAAACGCAGCACTTTGCCGTTGTAGGATACAGGAAGTGGTTACATCAGAAGACAGAGATGGTACTACAGGTCATCTCTTCGCAAAACACAACTTGGTCAAGGACGGAGTTAACCAGAGCAGAGTGCTGGAGTTATACAGGCCTCAGATGAACTCACATTAGCATATCTACCGTTAGGCTCAATAGAATAGGTTGGCTCATTTCGACTGGCTGATCTCTCCAGGGTAATGTTTATGTTTGGATAACTAGTGTGAAACTGTCCCATGCCCTCAAGTTTGTACAGGGTGTGTTTGTGTCTCCGACTTCCCTCTCTCTCGGCAGATAAGTTTGATTATGAGCTGTTTGTAACCTTGTATGGAGCCCTGCTTTCTTAATAGAAGCAGTAAGCAGTAACAGTGAGTCATGGGAGGGAGAGAGCCATGAGCTGTCATGCTTATGGCATGCTCTGTGTGTGTGTGTGTGTGCGTGTGCGTGTGTGTGTGTGTGTGTGTGTGGTAAATTCCTGCACCCTCTTAAAGGCCTCCACCCCAGTGTCTCCCTCAGTGACATCATGTTTAGGGCGGGGGCTGGGCGGGGACAAGACTGTTGAGGGTCTGTTGATGCCGAGGCCCCGGGACCCCCCCCCCCCCCCATTCTGAGACAGGAAATACAAACCAGGCCTCGGCCCCCAAACACCACACTCTCACTGAACGGCACTCTCTGCCCCTCTCTTTCACAAACCCACGAACAGACTCCGCCTCGACCAGACCCATCCTCATCCAACCTACTACTGGAAGTGACGAGTGAACTAGAACTGGAGTCAGACCTTGCAGAAGAAAATTCAAATACTGAGAAAGATCTTACTGCATATCCCACGTCTCTCCCCCCCCCCCCCCCCCCCTCATCCTCCATCCCCCTCATCCACCCAGCTGTCCGTTAACAGGCCATCCATCCTTGGGTTTTAATTAGGCTCTCTCTCCCCCTCTCTTTATGGCCAAACCGACGCTTCATTAACGCAGACACTGAGTGACTGGTCTGTTCTGGGAGGAGAGACGGCTGGGCATCTGGGTATTGATGACGTCATTTCACTTGAGGGGTGGAGTTCTCGTCTGTGAAAGCATGAGTGGATGATGAGTGGACGTAGTGAAATAAGAAGGTGATGCGTGTCGGAACTGAAGCGTGTGTTTGTCTGCATGAGGGGGAAAGCTGGAGAGAGGGAACTGGTAAAGAGAGAAACCAATACATGAAACCGGGTGTGGCCTTTCTGTGAAAGACAAGACGGTGGAGCCAATCAGGACCCTCCTCTCATGCTGTGGAAGGAAAGGCTTTCGTGTTGGTGGGGGGCAGGGGGGCAGACGGTGAAGCAAGCTGCCAGCTGCGGTCTCTCTCTCTCTGTCTCTCACTCTCTGTCTTTCTCTCTCTGGCCTTTTTCTTACTACTCCGTGTCTCTCTCGGGTCTCTCATTCTCCATTACTGTCTTTCTCTCTCTGTCTCTGTGTATCTTTTTCTCTCAATCCAATCTCCCTCGCAGTCTGTTTCTCTCTCTCTCTCTCTTTGTGTCAGTAATGAGGGCACCAGAATCATGGGAACAAAGAGAGATCCTTCACTCTTTCCCTGCCTTGTTGCTTCCTCTCTCCCTCTCCCTCATACTACACTCTGGTAGTCTCTCTGCTGTGCTCTGTCTCCTTGTCCTCTCTGAGTCTCTGTTGTATGGTAACGGGGAAGCCTCTATAATGACCAATCGCGTCCTTTCGTCGTCAAATCCTTCTTCGTGCGAGTTTTCCTCACATCGCGCCGCTCTCTCTGCTCCTCTCGTAAACAAATGTTGTCCTCAGCTGAGCAGTTTATCAGCAATGTTTTTTTGTTGTTGTTTTTTTTCCCCCCCTGTTCAAATGATGTGGCTGTAGCCAGGAGGTCTGCCGGAGAGAACGCAAGCAAGCGCTTGTGTGTTCTCCCTGTGTGCGAGAGGTACTTCTGGTTCAGGTGCACTTATTGAAATGAGCCTGCGCCCACACGATGTGCAGTTGTGGGCCGACGGGCCTTGTGTCATGCGAATGATGCTTGGGTTGGTGTCTGTTATCTCCTTGACCGTTGGACATAAGAATGTGGTTATTGATTGTTGTGTGTGAGATAGATAAGACTCATTGGTCTTTGTTTTATCTTCAAAGTTGGCGTTGTCCGTGTGTGTGGAAGTGGGTGGGTGTGTTTCCTGTGTGCACACATTTGTGAATGTGTACATGCAGCCCTGTGTGCGGTTAGCTCATGCAGTCCCTGTGAAGGACAGACGGTGCTGATGCAATAGCCCGGTGCAATATGTGTAACCCTGCCAAGAGTGTCATTCAATTAGCTCTAATGCAGCCTGCAAGGGTAGCACTCTCTCTCTCTCTCTCACTCAGCCTCACACTCTCTCCCTAATACCCACTAGAACACACACCATTTCACTTCTCGCTTCCCTGCCGCCATCACACTCTGCATATTAGTGACATTTAGCTCCAACCCTATCTATGCAAACCTAGTTCTGACCCACCCTGTTTATTTCTCCCTGTGTTTATGTTGACCTTTAACCACTCATCCACAGGACACTGAGGGGGTGGCCTCTGACAGGATGTGAGGTCATAGTCACATAGGGGGTCATGAGGATGACAAGGATGGAGCAGAGTAAACAAAGTTGAGAAGGCCTGCTGCTCTCCTCCTCTCTCTCCCACCCTCAATAAGCAGGGCCGTCTGGGGTGGTGCTTCCAGAAGCAATAACCGTTTTTAATGGAGATTCCTGGAACAGCAGGAAGTATAATCCTGAAAAGTCTTCAAGCAGGCTCACTTTTACGGGCACACACTCACACGGACTCCAAAACATCATTAGGCCTTTACACACACAGAGCTGAACATATTTTCTGTGGGCTCTAGTGCCAGTGATTGGTCAGGGTGTTGACAGATGTGGACCCATGGGGAAGGGAGGAGTGTGTGGTGCTTCTCTAGGAGTGAGGAGGTGTGTGTGTGTGTGTGTGTGTGTGTGTGTGTGTGTGTGTGTGTGTGTGTGTGTGTGTGTGTGTGTGTGTGTGTGTGTGTGTGTGTGTGTGTGTGTGTGTGTGTGTGTGTGTGTGTGTGTGTGTGTGTGTGTGTGTGTGTGTGTGTGTGTGTGAAATTCTCTCTAGCCAGTTGTAGAGTACAGGCTCACTGGTTGTCTGAGGGCAAGTCCACTTCTGACTGAACCCCTGGTACTCACACTTCATGTCCTGCCTCACAGTCATGCCCATGTCCATTCATGTAGCATGTTCATCACGTGGTTATAGGAGAAGGGGGTAAGGGAAGAGGGGTTAGGAACGCTGAGATTGTAGGTGGGCCCCAATCTGGAATTACTGAGAGATGGTGCTGAGTTTGAGCCCTTTGAACTCCCTGTGTCACTTCCTCCCACCCCGGGGCCTGACAGGAAGTAGCAACAGATGTGCCAAGGTTGCGGATGCTTTCGCAATATTACAAGTCTGTTAGTTCCTCTCCCTCCTGCCACTGTAATTGACGATTACATCCTTTTAAGTACGCACACACAGTTTCCATGATTGCAAGTTCCTTTTCTATACAAATTAGTCAAAACGAAATGATACCAAATTGTGTCCTAAAGGACAGCAAAAAGTACATCTTATTGTGTCAAAAATAGTTAGTAATTATATATATATATAATATATAATAATATATAAAAAAATGTTTGCTCTATATCGGCAAACATGCTACTGCTCTGTAGATGCAGTGCTTTGTCATAACGTGCATGGGAGATAAGACATTGTTTATCTGCATTCCTTTGTTATGTAACTGGCAGTCAGACATTGGTTTTAAGACTAGCGATTGGGGACCTCTAGTGGTGATCTGAGAACATTACAGTCATATTCCGCGCATTGTTTTGATGGCGCAACATCAACTTTACACTCAAGTGCTTATTACCCGTCTAATGTGACATCCAGCTATTAGGCTACACATTAGTAGCATTCGTTTATGCATGCGGATACCATGTTGTCATCACGCAGTTTATATAATCATCATTATCGATTTTGTCGATAATGATGTTTTCTCACCTCTGCATAGATAAGTATTCAAGATGTACAATATCAAGGTACAGTGGGCTAATGGCTATAACATTTTTGCTTGCAATTCAAAGACCCTTGTGACACACCTTGTCTTTAATTGCGACATGATAGCCCAACTTCTGAACTGTAGTCTATGGAAAAGAAGCCGTTGTTGCTCCTTAAATGGGAAATGATTTCACGTGATAAACCGTCTGCAGTTTATAACTGTAGGCCTAACTCGTGTGTGTGTGTGTGTGTGTGTGTGTGTGTGTGTGAGAGAGACAGATAGATGGAGAGGGAGGGGGAGAGAGAGAGAGAAAACAGCAAAAGTCGGCTGTTGTTAGGTAATATCGCTCATCACAGCTTGCTAGAACCAGCCACTGGACTCAAACCTCATAGCTAAAGAGAGTGGCGTACACACAACGGGATCGCTCTCGTCCGTGTTTCCTTAATTTTGCCGTTCAGTCAGAGATTTTTTTGGGTAACATTTCTTATACTAACTAATAAAAGCAACAGAAGAAATGGCATTGATGTTTGGGTATCCGGTATTTGCTCATCTGCAGGGTGAGTTGGGAAGTGTTTTAGTTCAGTCAAATAACAGCATTAAGTACTTCAGTAATGTTACTATAAGTTACATTATAAAGTTGATCAAATATTTGATTTGTAGTCTATCCTTGCATGGAAAACATACCAGTGAAATCACTGGTACATGTCTGAGAAAAACATTGGTATGATACAATCCTGTTATCAAAACAAGTGCTGAGTGTGTGTATCCTGGCTTGTTTGTAGCTTGTCTTCTGCTCAATTAAGTATATTCTATCATGTTTAATGATAGAATAGAATCAGCAAATTAGTGAGGTAGAAAATTGTGTGCAATATTATTTTATTTTTTGATAGCCTACTTGTTAATTTGAACTTCTCTTGATAGCTGGTTGTTGTCCTGCTTGGAACATTTGGGACAAGACAAATAAGTACCAATAATGATATTGTGCTGCAGTAGGTCATCTGTGTTGACCTAGTCTTCTGACCCTCTAGGTTGTGTGGGATCCCAATGGGATCAATATACCTATATAACATAATGTGATAAGCTGATTTCTGCCAAGTTGAAAATGTTTCAGTTCTTAAAGATGTTGAATTGCTTCCCTATTATCATTTTCGGTACAAAACAAAATTCCAATACAGTAAAGTCATCTAAGATCAACTATGTCTGTACTGATCCCCAATTCAGTCTGCTCTGGTGCTTAAGCGATGCTTCGTGACTCAGCTGACAGGAGAATGAAATGTTCTTTCTCACTGTGGAACGATTATGTAATTGCAGCAGGTCTGACTCAGCCTCAGTTATCGCCAAAGAGTGGCCAAATGTGCTGGCCATGAAAACACACTGGGCCTTTGGAGGAGCCAATGTTCTCCCAGTCTGTACATCTGCCTGGAGACTAAGAGAGTGGGAGGATGATGCTAACGGCCCTGCTCTGTCCCCAGATCCCTGTGTGGAGCCTTGTCTGTGTCTATCCCGGGGCAGGAGTGTCATGGCGGAGCCAGACTACCTGGAGGGAGACTGCGATGAGCTCATCAAGCCCAAGAAGTTGCTCAACCCAGTCAAGACCTCCAGGAACCACCAGGACCTGCACAGAGAACTGCTCATGAACCAGAAGAGGTGAGCGCCTCAACCTACTCTTTCCACCCACCCCCCACCATCGATTCCCCTTTTCTCTATCTCTCTTTCCAGGGCTAGCTGGAAGGAATATACTCATTTTCTTATTTTATTTACTTTACAGTAGTTTAAGTCCCAAGGTAATCCTAGTTTGTATAGTCCAATTTAAAGAAACATGCTAGCCACTGACATTTCATGGATGTGTTCCAAGCCAAACACATGGGCTAACTTTGTTATACCTTAAAATTAATTAGGTTCAATCACATAATCAGCTGCTTTCTAAACGTTAGGATGATTAGCATCCTGGCTTGCGCAGAACGCAGTGACTGTTAGCTTCTGGACTGCTTCTTGGTGGGTGACATCACGGAGAAACCAGAAGACTGGATGCATCAGCAGGGTTACGTAAGCCCGAATGCATAAAACTTTTAAAGGAGCCATTATCCTTTTAGTGCATTATTTTGTCAGAAAGCTATCTCCAAGCTTTGCTTCTGGAAAAAGGTATTTCCAAAGTCATGGGCACTCACAGTATCACCATAAGTAATACAGAAGCTCTCATGACTCACTGAATTATATATATTTTTTAAATAACATAATACTGAGATTCCATCTAAGACTGACACACAACACAAAGGGTGTGGGTGTATGTTTTGTGTCCGCTTATCTGTGTCATTGGCGATCTGGCTGTTTGTTTTTTTTCTTTTAGCAAATGCACAGATGCCCTAAGCTCTGTTTCTAAGCTATACATAAACACAAACACATGCACACTGTTGACAGCTGTTACATCACTGGAGCCACCGTGTCTTTTAGCAGGCAGAGGTGCAGATGTGCAGTATGGAAATTGGCACTACAGTAAACAAACGTGTGTGATTTTGTACAAGCTCGTTTTCTGACGGTGTCGTACAACAAATGCGTGACTACTGGTCTATGATGCGTAGACTTGCATACAGAACGAGAGAAAAGAGAAAGAGATGTTTTAGACTGGGTTCGGTTCTGGTGAAGGAAGGGGAGTGGAGGATGTTTGGGTGGATTAGTCATGGTGATGAGAGAGAGAGGGGGGAGGGTGGAGAGGGAAAGAAATAGGAGAGTTATATAAACAGGATTACAACAACATCTCTGACTGAGGGTCTCTCCCTGCCTTAGCTACTGTACCTGAGCTGTTGTACACCTGTACTGCACACACACACACACACACACACACACACACATGAAATAAGGGGTCACAACAGGCTGAAGTTAGGCTGTCGTGTCCACACACACAATAATATTCTGCAGTTATTAGATAACTAACTAGTTTGCTGGAGGGGGTGCGTGGGAGTGGGACTCCCTGATTACATAAAGCATTGCTCTAGCCTGTCTTGTTATTCTGCCAGATGACCTTGACCTTCTGCCACCCACAGCAGTGGGATTTAAACAACCTGCGCTCCCCCTGCGCTGCTTGTCTGTACACTAGTTCTCAGTTTAGGTCACACATAATGAGAGCTAAATATCAGGCTTTTCAAGGGGTCAAAGGTAGCCTCTGGACTTTATCCTGGCTCTATGGATGTCCATGTAGGATTCTACAGTGCAGAAGATAAATCAACCCTGTGAAACAAAATGATTGGACTCTTTTTTTTGTTTTGAACCCTCTCACTCTCACTCTCTTGTCTGTTCTCTTACTCCCCCTCTCTTTGTTTCTTCATTTTTTCTCTCTATTACTTGCTCTCTCTTTCGCTTTTGCCCTCGATCTTTCTCTTAGCCTCTTTCTGCATGCTTTAATGTAAGGATTTCTGAGTTACATAATTGTAACATTTGGTTTTCAGGCTTTTTCCAGAGGTTTCTTCCACTCTAAAATCTGCTTATTTATACATTCATGAATCTATTTCTGTCTTTAATTATGGTTTTATCACGAGACTCACAGTTGCTAAACAAAGGTCAATGCTGCTATTTCCCCCATTCCCATTCTAGTAGATATCATATTGTCGACGGATGGATGGATATCCATCAATCGGCAAGGTCTAAACCTATCTTTTAAAGCAGAAGTATGATCTTCGATCTCAACTCCTCTTTTTGCACCCACCCATACACAGATTACAGGATGTAGGCTAATCCGGGATGTGCCCCATGTCTGCATTATGTAATCCTCCCTAAAATGAAAGATGTTTTAATATGAACTGCATGTCTGTCAGTAAGCAGGTCAAAGTGTTCATGCTGCTGGTATTGGCTATTGAGTAAGCGTGACGTAAATAACCGGTTTCGTCATCGGCCTTCTCTCTTCCACAGAGGCCTGGCTCCCCAGAACAAGCCAGAGCTCCAGAAGGTTCTGGAGAAGAGAAAGAGGGAGCAGGTTCTCAAGGCCCAGAAGGAGGAACAGGAGGCTCACAAGAAGAGGAGCGACCTGGAGATAGAGCTGATGAAGAGACAACAGAAGCTGGAACAGGTTCATATGAAATTCTATCACTCACACACATTTACATTTAGTCATTTAGCAGACGCTCTTATCCAGAGCGACTTACAGTAAGTACAGGGACATACCCCCGAGGCAAGTAGGGTGAAGTGCCTTGCCCAAGGACACAACGTCAGTTGGCATGACCGGGAATCGAACTGGCAACCTTCGGATTACTAGCCCGATTCCCTCACCGCTCGGCCATCTGACTCCCATTCCAACTGTCCCATTCCACACACCAACTGTTTCAAACACATACCAACACAATACATGGTAGATCAGATGTTTTGGAAGTCATTCATGAAGAGAAACAGATTAGAGCGGTTTAATCAGAGCATAAAAAGGCTCATAAAGATGAAAGTTGACCTACATCAGTGCACTCACCGCTCCTACAGGAAGAGAGGGGATCATAACCTGTTCGTCATCACTGCTCTACAAGGGAGCCATGATTTGACAGCTGAATCAAACAAGTTCATATATGAGATTCCATGTGGATTTAACTGGATGTGTGCCTTTGTGTTTCCCTAGCTGGAGTTGGAACAACAGAAAGATGAGGAGGAGCAAGAAAACACCCCTGAGTTTGTGAAGATGAAGAGCAACCTGAGGAGGACCAAGCAGGAGGCAGATGGGGAGGAGCGAACCACCTAGAGCCCGAAAGGGGGGAGGTGTCTGGGTTTGGGAGTGTGAGTGTGAATGTGCACATCAGATATTGTGCATGAGTGCGTTGACTGTGGCACATGTAGACACGGTGACTTCGCCGTAGTCTGAGATGGACTTCCTGGTTTTCCCGAACCCTGCTATTGCTATCTGCAGAGAAGAGACAGACAGTACAGACTAAAGTGCCCTCTGGCTGCCTGGCTGGCACACACCACCAGTACTCACCTAAGACCCAACACAACAGACACACTGGGGAGCAACTTTTAACACAGACATGTTACACGCCACACACCGGGGCTAGCAGGCTTCTGAGGACATCTAACGGAGGGACCAAAATAACTCACACAGAGTTTGCAACCCCTGTTCTCTCCTCCTTTCTTACAGGCCATGAAAGAGATGTCCATCATGCTTGTTGTTGTTGTTGTTGTCGTCGTTTTGTTGTTTTTGATGTTTTAATCTTCAGTATCAAGAAAAGAAAAGTGGACACTGGATGGACTCTTGAAGCTGTGTATTGTAAAGGCCAAATTGATGTGCTTTTTTTTGTTATTTATGTTTGTAGTTTTCAGCCCATGTAGGAAGCGAGTGACACATGTCACCCCACACCTCAGTCAGTTTTAAAGCTTAGTTTGGGAATCCCCAGGGCAAGAGGGGAAGAATAGTGTGTGAAACACCCAGTTTGCTTTTCATTCTTTTTTTCTTTTTCTTTCTCAAATATGCCATTTCCTTAGCTAACCCTTTTTGAGCAATACTAGAACTCCCAAGTGTGAGAGTGATCTTTTCTTTATATAATTCTATTGTTTTTTATAAATAAAAATAAATTAACTTAATTTGTAAGTTGTTGCTGATAGTAAATCTTTAGTTTGATCTGATCTGTGGATACCAGAACTGGTACATGGGAGCCACCTTTCCTTGGACTTCTGAGTACCCTGCTGTCTATGTCAGAACCCACACAAACAGTTCTTATTTCTTATGAATCAATTTCCAACGTGATTAAAAAATAATATATGAATGAAATCCAACTGCTTTTTTCCCACTGATGCTCAAGCATGCTCTCTTGCTCTGAGCTTAAGGTTACATTTGAACTCAACTTTAACTGACTTCATGTTGTTCAAAGGTTTGAGAAAAGTTACATTTATTCAAAAATGCTAACTAGAATGTTTTTCTTTTGGTCTTGTGATGAACCCAACTCTAAGTATGGTTGGTTATAGTGTCTGCAGATTAGTAGATTATTGTTTTGTACACATTTCTCCTGTGTTACTCTTCAAAACACAACTTCTTTAAAATAAATATAATTTTAACATGATTATACTTTGTCTTTTATCACAAAGGGTAGTTTGGTTCAAGTAACTGTCTGATAAATGCACACTCAGTTTACATTCTGATGGAAGAAGACCATTCACCATCCTCCCACAGACTGTAAATTGTGTACACAAGCCTGATTTTGCTGACCTAATAATTACTTGGATTCAAGACCTTGATTGACAAAAGGGTTTGGTGCTTGGCTTGATTGGGACGGGGGCGATAAGAAAATCGAGTGTGCGTCTGGAAATAATGTATGCAACCCAGTGACATGAGTTTGTTTTGGTCATATCAAACAAAAGGGGCGATATAGAGAGAACATCATGCACTGATATGGACTGGGGATTTCTAAAAGACTGCAAATGTTCTATTAACATTCATGGTATGAAACGCAATCCATCCAAGTACTAAGCCTACTTTTTAGCAATTAGGCGTTTGTCTACACACAGAGAGGTGAAACCCCGAAATCCCCGAGATGACGCTTGAAGTCTGCGACCATATGAAGTAATCAGCAGCCAGTGATCATAAATAGGCGACGAACATGACTGCGTGTGTGATGCTACGGTGTCTGACTTCCAACTTCAACTCTGCCCTTCCCTTACTTACCCGGTCGGCACCGTTTCTGCTCTATCGATTGGCACCACGAGCATACCTACAACGATCTGTTGCGACGGCCAGCCGACTATCGACAGGTATTTTTTTGTGGATCTTATAAAACGGGGGATAGCATGTTAGCATTCCGCTGGCTAAAGGACATGAGCTGCAACTCTAACGTCACAAGAAGCCATAACAGGCATACTACTAGAATACATTGCTGTCACCGATTGTTTTGGGGATTAGCTGGCTACTTTAGATTGCCTGCGTTTATCTTTTTAATCTACTTGATTCCACAGCACTTAAATTCACAGACAAGCACGAATGGATTAAAGTGGAGGACGAAGGAGTGGGTACAGTCGGGATTAGCAATTTCGCACAGGTAGCTAGTCCATTCGGTTTTTACTGACCACCATTCGGTGGTCTGGATTATATTTTACATAGACTGTCTACATTTGAATGTGTTTGTGCACTTCTGATGATTGCATCATAACATAGTAAACTCCTTTGTATACTAAGTGTTGAGTCCCCATATTTGCAACGCAGGAGGCTCTGGGAGATGTGGTCTACTGTGGACTGCCTGAGGTGGGCACAAAGCTCAACCAGCAAGGTAAGAACAAGAAGTCAAACAAAACACGTCAGACCCTTCACTTCCTTAGATGTACATTGACTTGCCATTTGCATCCGACTTAACCAGTCTTGTCTGCACAGATGAGTTTGGTGCGCTGGAGAGTGTGAAAGCTGCCAGTGAGCTCTACTCCCCATTGACTGGAGAGGTGACTGAGGTCAACACACTGCTGGCAGACAGTCCTGGCCTCGTGAATAAGTCCTGTTACAAAGACGGTGAGGGGGCACACAGCACACTGTCTTGGATTTCACTCAGACTGGTTGTCTCTGTCCTGTGTATTGGAGCTCTAGTCTTGACCCCCGACTCATCCCATCTCGTATTATTATTATTATCGTTATTCTAGGCTGGTTGATGAAGATGACCATTGACAACCCGGCCGAGCTGGACGCTCTGATGGATGAGAAAGCGTACGAGAGATACATCCGCTCCATCGAGGACTAGCCTGTCCCCTCCCCTGTCGTTCCTCCCCCCCACCTTCTGTCACATCTGGACAAGAAAGATAATCTGGGTCTCGCACAGTAACTACAGCAGAGCTCATAATCATGGACTTGATCAGTATGATAGTTTTATGAATGTTAGCGATCCTCACCCTACAGTTAATACAGTAAAGGGATGCCAGTGACTACATGAATGGGTCCAGATGTTGCCCTAGGAGAGGAGTGATGCCGTGTCCGTATCACTGATGTATGATTTAGGACTCAAGAGTTCTTAGTATTACCTGTCTGGGCCGTCTGGGGGTTTGAGCGGGGTAAACACTGTGAAAGCACTTTGGTTCTTGTTGCTAACTGGGCTGGTACTGCATGTACTGTCACAACAGTAGGGACATGAGACCAGTACGATGAAAATAAACTTCCATTAAACACTTAGTCTTTCATAATGCAGCTTTAATTTCCCTGAGAACAAGAGAAATAGAGTTCTTGTAGTTTCAGCATTAAGTGTTCACTGAAGGACAGTTTGAATAAAAACATTTTTAAGGACATGAGTCCCAAATGTGTGTGCAGCAACTTGTCCCTGTAGCAGGATAACCTGGTCAAAGATTTAAAAACATTTCCTTTGAGCTACATGCAGCCCTTTCATAAACCTGAAAAAAAGATAAAGACCTATAGCAGGAGCATAGGGTTCATTATACATGGGACATCACAGCATTGAAAACAGCAAATCTGCCCCCACCCCCACACACTTTTTACTAAGAAAGGGTGCGGCTGTTAAATAAAGCTGAGTCATAAACAAAGTGGTTCCGCCCACGTTTGAAAACAGACCCTACGCCCCTAAACTCTAGGTAAGTCTCTGAACTCAACCTGCAGATGTGAGCTTTCACTCCTGATTTCGGAGGTCATCTGTGTGCAGTGCCGACCCCCCCTGGCACTGTGGAGGACCTGTCCTTGGCTGTGGGGGTCGGCCTGGCCCTTCCTCGGGCGACTGGGGGGGGAGGGAGCCCCTCCATCTTCCGATGGTCCCTCTCAAGCCTCTCCCTCCTCTCTGTTCCCTCGTTCATCACACTGGCCATGAAATCTCTTTGGTTGAGGAAAGCGATGGTTTCGTCCCGCTTGCGGCTCACATATCCCTTTAGAACGGCGTTGTAGGGGTTTGAGGCGGCGTCCGAATCTGGATCATCTGATTGGTGCTTGAACTCCATTCGTGTGATGACCGGCAGGAGGAACTGCTTCCCGGGGTTGGCCACCCCACCCTCAGAAACCCCGAGGGCCTCGGTGAGCAGCCGCCGGGGCAGAGGGATGAGGTCACATCCTGAGTGGGGGTCCACGTATTCGCCAAAGCGCTTCCGTACCAGGGCCACATCTTGGAGTGAGCGGGTCCTCCTGTCCTCCAGGTCTTCTACCACGCGGTCTGGGTAAGACTGGCCCGGCGCCACGCCTGCTCAGGTCAGGAAGAAAAAGAGTTTTCTTGGTCAGAGAGAAAATCTACAGGCTCCAAATAGGAAAGATACGATTAATAGTTCCGCCCCATGTGGAAGCAAAGTGACATCATGACGACGGCCATGTTGACGTGTCTCACCCGCGCGGCGCAGCATGGAAGCCGGACACACCCAGGGTTTGTGGATGAGCTCATCAGGCAGCCTTGCCAGCTCAGGACACCACTTCCTCACATAGTGGCCGCTGGGGTCGCAGGTCATCGCCGCGGAAACAGGGTGCATGACAAAGTTCCAGTGGTCCAGCCCACACATGCCTCCATTCTGCCACATCATGGCATCTATGGCAACATCTGCATCCACTAGGGTGTCCTACACAAACACATCTCTGTTTATACACCGTTTATACACCATCTACACCCTTTGGGGCGATTGGCTTGTAGTGACACTACAGTACCACTAGGAGGCGACAATTCACCTGGAACCAGCGGTAGCCCTCTTGCCAGGGCAGGTGGAGGTAGGCTATAAGGAAGGAGGCCACCACGTGTCTCATGTAGTTGTTCATCCAGCCGGTCGCCCACAACTGTCTCATGGCTGCATCCACCAGAGGGTAGCCTGTCCTCCCTCGCTGCCACGCCCTCAGGTGGCCACGGTCACTACTCCAGCGCAGAGCCTGATAGGCCAGAAACCAGGAAGTAAGTTTTTGACAGACCAACTGCAAACCGGAAGTGCACGACTGACCAACTGCAGGGATTTTATAGAGATAACAGTATTATACGAGTGTGACATGAGTTCACCTTCAGTTCAATGTTTCGAGAAACGTCTTGAGAATCGTATTCGATCATTAGTATTATGGGTTGTCCTTGCCTTGTATGGAGGTCTCAGGGACTCCCAGGGAAGGTCTGGGAACAGGGTAAGCTGCCAGTAAGCCAGGTCCCTCCAGGCCAGCTTGCGTTGGAACTTGGGGGATCTGCAGCGGGCTTCCTTGGCGTCCCACAGCAGCCAGCGTGGGCTGAGCTGGCCAAAGTGGAGGTAGGGAGACAAACAGCTGGTGTTGGGGGCATCCGCCCGGCCGGACTCCTTCTCATACCTGTACACACCTGAGACAGACACCAACACATACACGCTCATTTGGATCCACAGTGCTGACGCAGGTCAATGGCAGAGTGACGGCACATTTCGAGGGCATGCGAGTGTGTGCTGCTCGCCCGCGTAAGGGTACCTCACCGTCATGTAAGAAAGCCTCTAGTCGGGCCTGGGCCCCCGCCTCACTGAAGTCCCAAGAGGTACGGATGTTAGCTGCCCAGTCAATCTGAACACACAACACAGTCCTCATCATACTCACAGATATGGTGCGTATACCTTTTTAATATGTGTGTGTGTGTGTGTGTGTGTGTGTGGGGAGGAGGGGGGGGGGGGTGTTACTGACTATAGTGCCATCCTTCCTGTGCGGCATGCGTGCCAGTCCCAGCTTGTCCAGGGGGCAGCCCTGAGGCCAGAGGGAGGGGGAGGGCAGTGAGGAGGGGGGTTCCAGGGGAGCTCCCAGACCAGGACCCGGGTTCTGCTGACAGCAGCTCGTGAAGTGGGACACTGAACCAATACCTACAGGCACAGCAGGAACCAGGAGAGGTCAGAGGAGCAAGACATCATAGGCTAACTCTATGACACCTTTACCCTTCGGCTGCAACACACACTGATGACAGCAGCACCACAACATGGAGCTCTGCAGATGACCCGTGTGTGTAGCGTTGACCTACCTCGTAGTCCCACCCCCTGAGTGCTGACAGAGTAGGGCTCCCTCAGACAGTAGGAATGGACCATCCTACACTCCACCTCCTCCTTCAACAGAGTGGACACCAGCTCCTCATCCCGCTCTTTCAGCCAGGGTTCGTACAGGGCGCTAGCTACCACTGTCTTCGCCCCTGTTTCCTTAAGGAGTCCCCTGATTGCCTTCAGAGACGACCCCTCTCCTGCCGCATCCCGGAAGACAAGATGGCTGCCGATGTTCTCCAGAGAGGAACTGAGACAGGCCAGCGCCTGGTGGAGCCAGAATTTAGCTGGACGGGGCAAGAGACAAAAGGACATACATACAGCGAGAGTCTGAGGCTAAGGAAACACAAACATGATGTTGATGATTGACAATTGTACTTACAGGCTCCTCCCATCGCAACAGTAACCCCTGGCCCCTCCTCCTCCTCAGGGCTCCAGATGAAAACAGGAATGACAGGTGCGCCTACCTCCAGTGAGCCAATCAGAGCTGGGTTGTCACAGAGACGAAGATCCCTGCGGAACCAGAGCAGCACAGGGGGAGGAGCTGAAGGGTTGTAGGATAAACCCACCACCTGCTGACCACACCCTTTACGCCGCCGCCGGTTCCTGGAGCGCTTCGGCTTCTCTGATTGGTTCATGTGTCCCTCTTCTGTCGTGACATCATCTTTGGATTTTTCATGCTTGGACTCTAGTGAGTCAGCAGAACAATATGCTACATTGTGTGGGGTTATCAAAGAGCCCAGAATCTGTGCATGGCTGCCTGCCACTACCACCTTTGCATAGCTCCCCACCAGAGGCTGGGGCACTATGTGACCCCGGGCTACTGGCTGTGCCTGGGAATGTCTATAACCCTGAGCTCCAGGTTTGGATGACGGAAGTTTGGCTGTCCTCTGCTGGCGGTCTGTGTGCTCCAGCATTGAGAGAGCCAGAGTAGCTTCTAACACGTCGTTCTCATCCTGTCATGGGAGAAAGAATAGTTCACGTATGGACAGCCAATGACTAAAACAACATAATTTTAACAGTCAATTTCTCTGTCTTTCAAACACACATACACACACACACACACACAAAAGTTGGTCCTACCACGGAGAAGTACTCCAAATACATGGAGGTGAGGTTGGAGTGTAGGGCGCTGTGTTTCGAGGACAGTGGCTGGATGAGGGACAGGAACTGTGCCCGGGTGTCTTGGTGTCCCATCAGGGACACGCACAGGCCGAAGAAGCCCTGCGGATCCTCTCTACCCAACAAGAGCTCTCTCAGCATCTGCCGAACCAAGGTCTGAGTCTCTTCACCGCTGTCTGCTGAAGACATTTTTCAAGATCAGCTTTTCACGAAGTCTCTTGCTGCACAGTTCATCCGATGTTTTCTTAGCCGGAAAATCATATGCTGCTCAAAATATTGGGGGAAAACGGCTGGTACTTCACTGTTCTTCCCACTGAAGAACACAATGTGTGTTATTCAACAGCTGATTCAGTTACACAAGCCTTTCACATGCGCGTTTTGTAAGTGACAAAGATTTTCTTCTACTACGAGACTGCTATTTGCGTCAGAACCGTCTAGAGTTCGTTCGCGTATTTATATCCGGACGTGCCAGAAATACCAGCAATGTTTTGAGAACTAGGGTTATTTTACTGGTACTGAACGTATGTTTTGTTGAATTTTCACGGAATTAACGAAAGCATGTGCACAGCAAAAACAACGAATTCACTGGCCAATCAAGGAGGTAGATTCGTTGAACGCAAAGATGTTCCAAAAGCAACAAGATAATCGACTGTTGACTAGACTTTCTTGTCGAAACAAATTCATCTCCACCACCAATGTTTTACCAGTAGGGGTCTCACAAGTCTAACAAATTACAACATTTGGATCTTATCAAAAACCTGTTTCATCGTTGGAAAAAGGCTTTATGGCTTCGAAAGATTGTGGAGAATTCTAGTCATTTTCAAGTCGTAAAACAGAAAATATTTCATGTCATGCCAACATTCCCTTCCCAGTCTTTTAAATTCCCTGCTCATCCTTTTATGAACCAGTTTCATAAAACAGTATTATAAAACAATCTGTATTACATAGGCCTACTGCATTGCAGTAAGCAGACTCCATTTCCAATTCTAGTCTACTATAGGCAGTGCTGAAGGTGAATCTCTCAGCTCTACCATAGACCTTCGCACTGTCTGAGAATCCCAGTCTATGTGAAGAAATGAATGAGAGAGTGAGCTGTAGAAGGTTAAAAAAGAGAAAGAGAGAGCAAGGGATCGATAGTGTTTAGACAGTGAAGTGGAGTCTAAGTGTGTGATCAATAGAGAGCAGAGAGGAGAGATTAGCTGCTTTTCTTTCTCAAACTAACACTGACAAATTGGTGAATTGGTGAATCGGCCTCCGGGCTAAACGGATTGACCTGCTGTTTCCATGTGCTGCCATGTACTGTCAATAAAGATCTGTCCTCAGAGAGGTTCTCAGTGGGGAGAAGAAAAAAGAGAGTTGTGGAGAGGAGTGGAGAGGGGAGACAAGAGAAGAGATGGGGAGAAAGGATGTAGAGAGGAGAGGAGAGAAGAAGAGAGGATAGGAGTGGAGAGAGGAGAGGAGAAGAGAGGATAGGAGTGGAGAGGATAGGATAGGAGAGAAAAGAGGAAGACAGCACACAATGTACAATCCAAACCTCAATTCTTCCGAAAGGTGCACATGTCCACGGCAATGTCTCATTAACACGTATATGTGCACTCACATGCACACACTTGTGCGCGCACCTACTGTATAAAACCATAATAACGTCTCCAGGAAAATTAATGGAAAGACAGATTAAAAACTAAGTGAGGAGAAACGGCCAATGGTGTAGCTATTTGCAACTCATAAATCATTCTGACACACCCACGCGCATGAAGACACACACATATACATGCCAACCCCCCCCCCCCCCCCCTCCCCCAAGAACACACATACATACACACACATACAGAGGAGCATACACACATGCACACAAACATACTGTAATTAACCACAGGCTATTTACTCACTCCTGCTGTAAATTAGACATGCAGACACAGTTATTACATTAGGGGAATCTACCATGCAGAATACTAACAGGAGGAGGGGAGGGGACTAATACACACACGCACACACACACACACACACATGCACACACAGTCCCTCAGACTGACTGAAACGAGGCAGCAGAGAGGAGAATAGAGGCCCAAGCTCTTTGTTCCCCGCTGCATTTCATTATCAGCAACAGCAGCCCACACCGCTCACACCACATGCACACAACACACACCGCACACGACACACACGACACACGCGCGAACCTCCCCCTCCCAGACGGCTGCCTCCTCATGTACCACATTAGGACAGCGAGAGAAATAGAGACACAACGTCACTGCTACTCTCATGGCATCTGGGCTTTGTCAATACCAAACTGCAGTCGGACATTTGTTGTTCAGAGGCCATTGAGACAGCTTTTCCTCTTTCCTTCTGGGCGAGGTTAAAGCACAGTCCTCATTCCAGCCCATGGAAGTATATTTGAGAGAATGGAAGAGTATCATATAAATGCAGGCAGATATTGATAAATGGTCCTGCACATAGTGTCTTGCATGTCCACCGTTGCTGTATTCATTCCTGCCTGATTATCTCTTTCTCTCTGTTATACTCTCCCTCCATTTTTCTGTCTTCCTGTCTGTCTGTCTGTCTGTCTCTCTATATATCCTTCTATCCCTCTCTCCCTGTCTCTCTCTCTCTCTCTCTTTGTCTCTCTGTCCTCTCATTCTTTCTGTGTCGCTGTTTTCCCACGGTGATCGATAGCTCATTAGAATCATTGACTGTAGTTCATCAGGACCTGTTAAAGTCAAGACCAGAGAGAGAGAGAGAGAGAGTGAGTGTTGGGGGTACCCGGTGGATGGAAACTGGAAGAAAGCTATCTAAACAAGTCAGATGTGGCCACTGTTTTCTACATTATTGGAGGACGTTGTGTGTTGCAAGGTTCTGATTCAGTTGGATGTTATGTGTGGCTGTCTCTCAGTCTGACTCGGGGAAGATTCTTACTATGCACCTCACGTGGGTGCCATGGTGTGTTGCTATGGTGATTGCCAAGGGAGCCGGTGGTAATAAAGGTGTTTATCTTAGACAGCAGTAAGGCTTCTCATAGGGTGTCTTGACATGGTCCCATCACACACAGAATTTGTATCACCGGTAAATGAGGGCCACACATGATAGCGCACTCAAACACACAAACACAGAAACAGAGAGAAATACATAAAGGCCATAACCAGAGGGGTTTTGTTAACAGTCCACACATGCACACACAAACATACACATGCGCACTCATGCACGCGGGTAGATAACTCCGTGTTCATAACCCTGTTCAAACACTCAACTGTTTATACAGTGTGTGTCTGCAGGCAATGTGAAAACGTGTTTGGAAAGGACACTCCTGAGCTCAGACACCGAAGACGAGAGGAGAGGAGCCGGGGACGATGCCAGCTGCAAAGCCCGGCTGGAGACCAAGAGGCAACCCTGAAAGCTTTGGGGCGAGGTGGAGAAAAGTCTAGTGGATAAGGAGAGTGAGGAAAAGAGCATGAAGAAGAAGAGGACGTTGAGTGGAGAGGGTTTAGGGCTGGAGAGGGACAACAGAGAGCAGAATGGGGGATTTCGCTGCTCCCCTTCATTCCCTGCATAAATTTCACACCTCATTTGCATACCCACAGCATTATGCAGTATACTAATGAAAGTGTTTCCGTTATTGCCAAAATGGGTAGGGTCTTTGTTTGCCGTTAAAAGAGCGTTTACGTGGAAAAACACGAGATTGTGTATCGTCAGGTGGAAGACCGCGTTGTGCAAAGATTTTGCTGGGAGATCAGCCCATAATCACAGCGTTCTGCGTTCCAGCTAAAGCTGGGGCTCAGGAGTGGACGGGGACATGGGGGATGGGGGACTGGGATTGGTTAATTAAAACAACATAAGGGTTTTCTACCAACTCAGGGCTCCATCTCTCTGTGGAATAAAAATAGTCACATTGGAGCTGTGGCAGCTCTACTGTAATTACCTGCACACACAGGACATTCCCTCAGCCAGCAGATTAGAGATGTAGAGGCTAGGTAATGAAGAAGACCGAGCAGAGGATTTCAGAGAGGGGTCAGAAGCCCAGGGTAATCTTGCAAAGATGTCAGAAGAAAATGCAGTAGTTAAGGGGAGTCCGGAAGCGAGAGATAGTTAGGGAGTAGAGAGAGAGAGAAGGAGAGAGAGAGAGAGAGAGAGAGAGAGAGAGCGCAAGAAACCCATAGAGAGGGAGGAGAGGGAGGGAGAGCAAACAGGGAGGTATGGAGACAGGGGGAAGGGCGAACGAGGGATGAGCTACAAATGAGAGCTATGGCAGCTGCAGGTTGGCACAGTGCCATCCAGTCAGGGCTGGAGCAGGGGCGGGCATGGGCACGGGCGAGGGGGCGAGGCGGATAAGAGAGGAAGAGGAACGGGGAGGACCATAGACAGACCTCCATACTGCTACACTTGGATCATCACAGACAGACTGGCCACTCAGAGAGGGAGAGAGACCCGAGGTTGAGATGGAGGAGGATGGAGAAGGAGAAGAATGTGGATGGAGGGATGAATAGAATGACAAACGGCGAATAATTTGAGGCTTTTGGTCGGGTACGGCGAAGACCGTTGATGCCAACCGGGAACGGTGCCAATGTAGACGGGTCCTCCGCCGCCATCCCCTTTCTCCGTCCCTCTTATTGCCCACGTCGGTGCCAGCTTGTGGGTGCTGCTGCCAACCAGAGCCCTCAGAGCTGAGGGCAGAGACAGCGGACTCACCTTGGAGGACTTGGCACCACTCAGCGTTTGTTTGTTTGTACGCTGAGCCACAAGAAGGTGCCCGGGCAACCGTTGCCAGCGGCTCAGCTATGGCATCTTTTCAGGTTCGGCGAGGACAGAGAAAGATGGCATCGTGCCAAACCGAGATAACACACTCTTCCATACCCATACGGTGGCTGGAGCTCCCAAGGCGCTTTCGATGGATTCCGCGATGGCATTTCTTCCGGGGGTGAAAAACAAGCTGACAGAGACATGGCAGGGTGCCAACGTCAAACTAGCAGACAGCCACAGGCTCTACCAGATGCGTATAGAAAACTGTGCCACACACACACCACATGGTCGCGGAACGTTCGGAACAGGCTGGCGAATGCGACTGAAGTCCAAGGCGGGCAAGCGGGATAAGACATGTATGTCCGCAGTGCCAACGCGGCTAGCTAGCCCGCGGCTGTTCATGCTATGGCACAGCCGGGCACAGCTGGAGAAGGAAGGAGATGGATGGTCATCTGGGCCATCAACTGCATGAGCCCTGTTTCCAGGAGAAGAGGAGATGTGAGAGGGAAGGAGAGACCAGGGAGGATGTGGAGATAGAAGAGGAAGAGGAGTCAGCACTGATGCACACTGACAGGAATGAATGGGTCTTAAAGGGATCCTCTACAGACTTGCCAGACTTAAAGGGAGAGGGGGGGGGGGGTGTTGTCAGGATGAGGGTGTCTCCTGCCAGTCAGACTGCTGCAGGCACCAGGGGCGGGCGCGTGTCTGGGCATCCCATCGACGCCTAATTAACAGACCCACACTAATTTCAACAGCCCATCATAATTAGTGATTTAATCGCTCGTCAACGCTTTTATTATATGATTTTTTTATCGCGCCTCATAGTTGGATACGAGCGGATATGCTAATTCTCTGTTTCTGGCAACCAAGGAGCATCCAGCCCCGCTCTCCCTCCCCTCATTCCTTCCCCCTATTCGTCCTCCCTTCATCCTTGGCTCCAGACTCCAGTGGGATCTTAATTAAGAACGGGCTTCATTATGCAAATGGAGTACAATAAACGACGGAGGAGGCGGAGCCAGATTCACACTGCAATGAAGAGAGCATTGGAGGAGGGAAAACAGAGAGGGGGGGGGGGGGGGTCGACACGATGCTTCTACCAGCAGATTGGTGTTGCCTCTGTTTAACATCAAACCGTTCACAAAAGTGCGTGTCGTAGTATGCTACGTATCTCCGATCAATAAGGAAGGAGCAAAACCTTCATTTGAGTTTCACCCTTTTGGTCTCCACTTTCACCACCATCCATGGAAGAGTCCAACAAGAGTCTAACATAAGACCAAGCCTGTTTCTCCGGCTGGATGTAGAGCCTGTAGCAGGAAAAATACTGTGATGGACTGGAGATATAAAGACTAATTTTCAGCTGCGTGTGGATGGGGGGAGATAGGGGGACAGACAGACACACTGACTGGAGCCTGAGCACGGCAGGGAACTAATGTCATCTCAGTTTAATCATCGCACAGGATCACGGGGTTCATGCAAATTCATTTGCATATCATTAAACAGAGAGAGGTTATGTGGTGCGGGCCGCTGAAAAGGGATTGGATGAGGAGAGAGAAAAAGGCAAATGGAGGGGACTCGTTATTAAACAGCAATGTTTTATAGTCTGCCAGCCGATTCATTTAATTTGGGCGTAATTAAAATGTGTCAGACTCAATCAGTCATTCCAACAGGGGTCCTATCAATGTCTCAGGCTAAGAGAGGACAAGCATTGTATAAAGGGCTGAAAACTCACCAATAACCTATTCACTATGTTCATTACCTGGTTGTGATTATCGAAACATTCCATTGACCTAAATGAATAATGTAATGGGACTTTTCAAATGTCTTCCTGAGTGACTAGAGGTGATGCCTCCTTTGGCTAGTGCAGGAGTGGAATATATTTTATTCAGGCAAGGCATATCTCACGTTGCCTTTGTGACCCTACATGTCTATGTGTGTGTACGTGAAGGTGTGTGTGATTCTCTTTAGCATAAGTGATGTAATTAGTAATGCCTTTCACATGCAGATCAGTTGAACAACATGACAGTCGCTCAAAGCTGACACGCGCGCACACACACACACACACACACACTCGCGCACACATGACTGCACCCCCCGTGATGTTGTCTGTGGGCAGAGGGTGTAAAGATTAACATAATTCAGCTAATAAGTGTGAGTAATATTCACACAGTGACGCGTGGCATAGGAACGGCCCTGCTGATGCTTATTTGTATCTCATTATGGATGTAAAGTACTGAGTGGGTGTGTGGGGGGTCAGATGTGTGGGTGTGCTTCTATGGAAGGGGGTCACAAAAATCACAGAACAGAATCATAAAAATGAGTGTTGTGAAAAAGGAGAATGAAAACACCATCTTTATGGACTGATTGTATCTACCCCGCGCGGGGATACACAGACTAGAGGACAAAGAGAGAGAATCCAAAGGCGTTTTACAGCTCTTATCGTCCAGCTCCATGTAGGATGTTGGGGAAAGGCAATAAATACAGTATGTGAGAATGTTCCGTTAAAAAGCACATTCTTACTGTTTAAGTACATGGATATATAGTATATATCCCTGGAATCATGTGCTGAAAATCTGTTTCTGCTCCAGAAAGTTCCTATTATAAATAGACTCTATTTGAAGCTACCAGGGAAGCTCTCTCTCATGATTGATTAGTATGGCCTGACGACCATTAAAAAGTCATTTAAAAGATGGATAGGGACCACATCTCCAAATAAAAACCACTTTATACCTGATGAAGTGCTGAACAAACTCTCCTTCAAAGACATTTACTGATTACTGTCCTACAGTATAATATGTGAGTGTGTGTGTCTGTGTGTGTGTGTGTGTTAGAGAGTGTGTATATTCTGAAAGTATAACAGCAGAGTAATCAGACACAGAGCATTCTCGGCAGATGTGACCTGTCATGATTAAAAATCACACCTTTGTTGAACAGAGGCGTCAACGAATACAAATGGTCACTGTCGATGTCTACCAAGCCATACTACCTGACCAGACATGCATATGCATAGCACACACAGAGATTGAAATCTGATTGCACACGGTGCAATACTGGGTCTGGAGTCTTATCATGTGAAACAGAACTGTGCGTGTGCAATTGCTGCCCTTTCCCTTTAACTGGGAGCTCAGCCGAGGAACTACGCTCTGGGACTCATGCATAAACATGAGCTGGCCTTTCAGCTCTCTCCTCACATAACCAATCTAAATCTAAATGAGCCCCCACCTCCCCCCCCCCCCCCCACCCCCACATCACAGATACACCAGCAGGCAATGATATTACCTTCCCCCCCTCCACACCCCCCTCCCATCCCCCCACCAACCCCCAGCGTCACATATACACCAGCAGGCAATAATTTCACGCCATCCCTCAAGCCCACCCCCTGTACCCCCCTTTTTGCCGCAGCCCCACCAGCTGCAGAGTACTCATTTGATTAAGAGGGGGAGGGGGGGGGGATCACTTTATCAGGGTGACTTCCCAAGATGGCTATCAGCCACATGACCATCTCTGTCCCTCTGCCCCCTCCACACATTCACTTTGCTTTTGTTCTCAGTTCAGTCAAGAGCCTCACCATTCTCTCCAAATCCCCCCCCCCCCCCCCCCCCCCCCCTCGAACAACCAACAAGGCCCCATGCTCGTATCCCCCCTCTCTGTAGTACTATCCGCACAGGCTCCTACCAGCTAGCAGGGTCCTCACTGGGGCTGAGAGATAACGGGCTGGCGATCCGGGAGGAGATGAGACAGACGTTCACGGATGACTAGTGTGCATCTCCGTGTGCGAGGACTCCTTCCACATGTGACTGACCTGCACCTGCACCGAGCCCCCGTGGGGCTTTCCACTCCAGAGATGTGAAGGATGAAAATGTCTCTCTCTCTCTTAAATGTGCTGCATGGTGCAATTTTCATCAGCTCGGGCAGGGTCGTAAAACACACCATCATCATCAGCGGCAGGAGCAGTAGTGTAATTCATCCGAGGTCGTTAATATTCATCATATCATTTAGTCACAAAAGAAACTCATCTGGCTGAATGTCACACACGTAATTAATGAAGTGACCCCAGAGGTCAGGGATCCATTCACCAAACGCCTTACACACATCAGCGAGTTACACACACACACACACACACACACACACAGGCTTCACACACACACACACACACACACACACATGCACGCACGACCAGTTTACCCTTAAATCAAAAGACACACAAAGCCACATATAAGAGCGGTCACATAAGCGCACAGAAAATCCTGGCGTGCACCCTCCCACAAACACGAGTCCCTCTGCCTCTCAGACACAGATAGATGAAGCAGACATGCACCAAACCAGACTTTATTTAGCTCTGTGGCATAGGGGGGGAGGGGAGAAGCACACACCAGTGGGGTACGGGGAGGAGGGGAAACACACTAAACCACGGGAGCAAGACATAGGGACAGGTGCACATCACAGGTATCTTTTTGGTCATCATCACTATGGCAACAACATCTCCAGAAAAAAGAAAATCATAGTTAATAGCTGGGTCTACATTAGTATAACAGAGACTCTTCATCTAGAGGACCCAATATTTACATCTTACAGTCACTAAGACCCCCGGGAATGCAGATGAAAAGGAAATAGAAAATAATTTGTATACAAAAACTGTCTTGTGGTATTTGGAATGCACATTTCTGTACAGAAGTAAGATCATTGGTATTGTAGTAAACATTGGTTTGTTAAGGAGCAAAAACAGAACAGAGTCAGTCAGTCAACAACCTTTGGAAGGCTAGCTGTGGTGCCAGACCAGCTCTGCATTCTGCTCGTACCCCATGGCTGTCTGTTTGGGCCTCCAGCATGGAGACGTGGAAGCTACAACACATGGACAGCAGCCTAGTGGAAGGAGGAGGGCCGGACTTGGTCAAACCTGTCACAGCAGTGACTATGCAGTTTCTAATCTGCTGCTTCAACACAAGTTATCCTGAAAACTGGAAGCATCTTTCTCCGACAAACAAACAGGTCTTTTGACGAGCTCGAACACATTTCTACCACAGGACAGATGGCATAACTGCAGGTTTGACTAAGTTGAGGCCTACCAGAACAGAAGGGCAGGTTATTGACAGTGTCACAGGTATATTACTACAGTTTGTCGTCATTAAAGCCTAGTGGTAAAGCCAACAGAGCATGCATCTCTCTACAGTATCAGTATTAACTACAGTACATTAGCAGCAAACTGGACTTCCTTATTAAGGGCTGAATCGCAACACTATGGTAGAGAAAAAGTTTGAAAAAATTACATTAATATTAGGGAGGTAAAACCGCTATTTTACAGACCTTAATGGCTCTTGAGGGGGTTTGGCTGGGTGGGGTCTGGCTGTGGGTTTAGGTTTTGGTCTGGGGTCTGGGTTGGGGGGGTTTTGGTTACACAGTCTCCAGTGTGCTTATTGAGAGGCATTAACAGTAGCTCAGATACAGGGACTCCAGCCTTCACCAGAAACAGCAGTACATCATCAAGTAAACAATAGCTTTCTTGTAGGTCGTATGCACCTATATGGTTAAAGTATTATTACGTCTTTGGATCTTGTCTTAAAGCATTAATTATTGTATTAGCTACAGTATTATTGTTATCATTATTACAGTCATTATAATACTGGCAACAGATGACAGAGAAGGAGAGAGAAATAAAAGATAGAGGGAGAGAGAAGTTTTAAATGCACATAAACATCAATAACATCCAAAGTTTTTCTGAGAGGCAAGTCTGTCTGTGGAGACAGTAGAAAAACGCCCAATGTTCAAAACATCCAAGTCTTGAGTCAAGCATACAAAAGCTAAATACTGTACATTAACCCCTCGTCACACCGTGGAATCCATTCAGTTCATCACTTTTCATGTAACAACCCATTTCTCAGAGGTCCAAAGCCCTGATCTCTGGCATGCGGAGGTGGTTCTGCAGAGGTAATAGAACTTGCGTAGTCTAAGGACTCGTCACATCTCAGCTGTTTAAAGAATAGAAGGCTGTATATTATTAGGACCACATACTTGTGACAGAGATCAGGTGAGCTGTTGACCTGAGAATAGAAGACATTACACTAAATCACATTACATCAGTAAGCCATTGGTAGTCAAACAGGAGTAACAGGCAAACCCTTGCCTAGACATATCATAAAGCTGTCATCATATTCAGACTCGAAGGATCATTGAAGCATGACAGTTAATCTCAATAAGATCTATAACAAGAAACAAATACGAAATACACACAATTTTGGGTCGAGTTTGGTTAAAGTTTCAATGTATATGGTTGAGTGCTTTAAAAAAATAGCTTGCCCTGTACAAGACAAACTGGCCTTTGCTTTCTGTGCTATTTGGGTTGGGAGGATCGACTGAAGGAACAGACAGTGTACATGTACAGTAGAAGACTTATCATTGGCTTGAGAGGGCGGAGCTGCATTTAAGCACCATGACAGTCTATTGGTGCTCGGCTATGCCAGCTTGAGCTCTCACCCAATCACTGGACAGACATATGCGCTGCAGCTTGATATTAATAAACCAGCATGTTGAAAAACAATCCTCGGACATGTACAATTTTGGTTACGAGCTTTGGAATTGGAGTCAGTCTTTACAAAAGCTCTTTGTGAATACATCAGTCCATTTTCAAGGTTCTTTTTCTTTAACTGCTTTGCTTTTCTCAAGTTTTGACTCTTGGGAGTTCTCTTTTTTTTCTTTAAAACAATGTCAAATATTTACATTAAAATCTCTTTGACAATCTCTTTGACAGCCTTTGCGGGGACTGCTCCTAAATGCTACACAGCAACCTGACAATGCCGTCTTTGAAAAGGGGGGTGGAGGGTGGGGGAGGGAAGGAAAGGGGGGGTTGAAGGGAGAGTGGGAAGTCTGCCATGCAGACGAAGAGGTAGAGAGGATGGCTTGGGGCTAGCGGAGCGAGGTCAAACACTGGTACAATGGTCTTTGGCCTCGGAGGCATCCGGTCGGTCGGTTTGGTTGAACAGCGGAGTTGGCAAGGTGGCGGGGTAGGGAGAGGGCTGGTGACAATGGTACTTGGTAGGGGAGTTGGACTGGGCTGGCACATTCTCCATTAGGTTTTGGAAAAAGGAGGTGGGGGGGGGGGGGGGGGGGAGAGAGAGTTGGGAAAGTGCCTGCTGCTGGCTCAAAGCGCTTCTCTTTGGGCCTCTGGGGTTTTGTGTCTTTGGGGTGCTGAGGATGGAGGTTTGGCAGCATGGATGGAGGTCGCTCCCACTGGCTGGGGGGGAGGGGGGGGGGGTTAGGAGGGACAGCCTTGTTCGTCTGGGGCAGCGATGCACCCTACCTAGGCTCTGTCTCTCTCCCCAGCCCGGGCAGTCAGCTCCATCTGATCCCTCTCTCCTGTGGCCGGCTCGTTGCTCAGGCTCCGGGCCCTCTTCTCCTTGGCACGGGCATTTTGGAACCACACCTGGAGGAGAGGGATGCTTACAATAAACATTGGCTGTACTTCTATGGCGATCACAGTCAAGGACTATCCCCCCCACCCCACCCCACCCCCCCAAAAAAAATTGTTTCAACGGTTTCTATTTTCATAGGATAACCATTCTCTCAACCAATGTCGTTACGGGAGTGGACCCTCACCTGGACCACTCTGCGTGCCAGGCCCAGGTCCTGGCCCAGGGCCTCACACTCCAGTCTGCTGGGCGTGCGGTGGTTCCTGTAGAAGGCCCGGAGCTGGAGCACCTGGAGGTGGCTCATGTGGGTCCTCTGGCGCTGCTGCTGGTTCTGGTGGTGGTGCCGCTGGGCCGGCTTGTCCCCCCAGGCGGAAGTGGCCGCACCCGAGGCCTCGGGACTCGGGGAGGCGGGGTCCGCCAGGCTGGAGCCCTCCTCACAGCCGTACTCCTCCTCCGCCCCCTCGTCCACCTCCTCCTCATCTTCGTCGTCGCCCTCTTGGTTGTTCAGGTCAAAGGCTAGAGAGTCAGAGGTCAGGGCTGCATTGCCAGACTCTTGATCTCTGGTGTTGGTGAGGGCCCCAGAGCTGGGGGGAAGAAAGGGCGACATGGAAGAACACTGCCTTTCCCTGTAGGCGTAGCTAGACAGATCCCCAAAGTTACCCAGGGGCGCAGCACCCATGGGCAGGCTGTATCCAACCCTCTCGGCCTCTGCCCCGTGACGTGACCTTATGTGGGCGTCCAAGGCACTCCTGACCTTGAAGAGAGCCCTGCAGAAGGGGCAGCGGAGGTGGTTGTGACTCAAAACTCAGCCCCGCACCAGCACCTAGAGACCGGAACTGGCCCTTCCTCTCTCTGGCTCGGGTGTTCTGGAACCACACCTGTACAGAGGCAAACACACAAACGCCTTCATTTTCCCCACGCTGCATGTTGTCATAGAAATAACACCCATGCAGCGCATCGAAACATGAGACTGATAAGACTTGTAGATACCACGACATAAGACTGGAAGTCTCTATTCTACGTAGGCGGGAGTTAGCGTGAGTGCAGCTACCTGAACCACGCGTCTCCCCAGGCCCACGTCGCGGGCTATGCCCTCCAGGACCCCCCGGGTGGGGGTTGGAGTCCAGGCTGTAGCGCTGGTACAGCACCTCCAGCTGCTCGGGAGTGATGGTGGTCCTCTGGCGCTTGTCCCTCCTCTGCTCTTCGTCCCGCTCCCTCGAACCCGCCTCGCACCCCTGTCGGACCTCCGGCGCCACTTTGGAACCTTGCTTGGGCGAGGGAAGCGAGGGGTGGGACAGGTTGGCGAGGGCGTGGGTGCCGTGCGCGAGGTTGGCATGCGCGTTGCTCATGTGAGACATCATGTGGTGCGTGTGGCCGGGGTGCATCTGGGACATGGCCCCTGAGAGCAGTTGGCTGGTCAGAAGGTTTTGACTGGGGTGGAGCAGCATGTAGGGCAGGGGAGGACGGTCGCTGAAGCCCGGGTGGAGGAGCTGGACCTGGGACTGGGCTGCCAGGAGGTGCCTGGTCTGGTGCTCCTGCCACAGCTGGAAGGAGGGCAGGGATGTAGGGCAGAGAGAGCACTGGAACTGGGGCTGGGCTTGTGCCTTGGTCTGGGGTTGGGCCTTGGACTGTGGCGGGTGGGAATCTGTGGGAGACCCTGGAGGGGGGAAAAACTTGGCTGGGGCTGGTGGGGGAGAGTGGGGGCTAACTGGGGCTGGAGCAGGGATGGACCTCTGTAGAGCTGCAGGGCTGGACTGAGACCCAGAGTGGGAGGTGGTGCTTGGCTTCTGGGGAGAGAAGTCGGAGCCGAGCTGAGGAGTCTTTGGGTGTTTTTCGGACGGGGTCTCTCTTCTCTGTGACCGGATCTCCGAGTCTAGGGCCTCACCCTCCACCTCTCGGGTCTTCTCAGCTGTAGATGGGGTTTTGAAATCCGCATCTCCGGGAAGGCTCGACTCCACTTCGTCTCGAGTGCATTCCTTGTCAGTGTGGGGAGGGTGAGGTGTGGCGTGGGGGTCAACGGGAATAGGAGTGATACCGGGGGAGTCAGAGTGGGCGTAGTACTCGTAGGCGAGGTCCATCGAGTTCTCGTTCTGGCTGTCGCACTGGCCTTCGTCATCGTCGTCGCTCTGGTCCCGCTTGCGTGGGCGGCCTCTCTGGCTGTTGGTGCCGTCTCCACGGTTCCTGTTCGCCCCCTCTTCGGGTCGTTCCTCTCTCCCTCCGTCGCTCCCCCTCTCCTGGGTTTTGCGGGCTCTCTGCCGGGCGTTTTGGAACCACACGACGATGACCCTGTTGGGGAGGGAGAGCAGCGCGGAGAGCCTGTCGTACTCCTCCTCTCTGGGGTAGGGGCTGGCCTCAAACACCCCCTGCAGGGTTTCCAGCTGCTGCTCAGTGAAGCGAGTGCGAGAGGACCGGCGGCTCCTGTGGTGCTCCCCCCTGGGGGTCTCCTGTCTCTGGGGCTGGGAGGGGTGTTGGGCTGCGGGGGCTGGAGACTGGGACAGTGGGGGTTCTGACTGAGAAAGAGCCGGTGGTTCCTCTCGGGTCTTCTCCAGGGGAGTGGTGGGGGGGTTGCTGAAGTTGTAGGGCGAGTCCTTGTCACGCTGGCGCTCCTTGAACAGGGTGTTGCGGAACCAGTGTTTGATGACTTTGTGAGGGAGGCTGGACAGGGCGGCCATCTTGTTGATCTGTTCGTCACTGGGCAGGCTGCTGATGTTGAAGTGCTGCCTCAGGACGTTTAACTGCTCCTCCGAGATACGCGTCCGCGCCCTTTTATTTTGGCCTGACAGTCCTGGGCTCAGCTGGGGTTGTTGACCTAGCAGCGCAGGGCTGAGTTGGGGTTGTTGTCCCAGCAACGCTGGACTTAGCTGGGGTTGTTGCCCTAGCAACACAGGGCTGAGCTGAGATTGGTAGAACTTGGTGAGGTCAGAGTTCAGGCCAGGGTCCATGGTGGAGAGCATGGCCTGGGACTGGAGTGCCATGGACTGCATCATAGCAGGGGAGAGCAGAGGGAGGTCTATGGGGAAGGGCATAGGGGGTATGGGGAGACTGGGTAAGGGGAGGAGGGGTAGAGGTATGGAAGCTTTGGGCTGGGGTGCAGGTGGAGAGGAGTCTGGAGAAGGGGTGCTCGGGACCGCGGCCTCCTGCTGGGGAGAGCTTTCTGGGTGGGAAGGTGATGGAGGAGGAGAGGGTGTGGCTGGCGCAGGAGCTGGAGTTAGGGCTTTGGCTGGAGATGGGGTGGAGGCTGGGGCAGGGTGTGACAGGGGCTTGGGTGGGGATGCGGCCGTCTCCGGGTCTGGAGTTGGACTTGCGGCAGGGGCAGCCTTCTCCACAGACATGGTGTGTGTGAGCGGGTAGAGACGGTCATACTTGATTCTGTACTGCCTGGAAAAGCTTTCCAGCATAGTTGGAGGCAGAAGCAGCTTGTGCACATACTCCTGGTGGCTCTTTAGCACCAGGAAATCCGAGAAAAGCTTCCCACATTCTCCACACTCCCTCTCCTCCAGACATCCTTTCACCTCGCCGTTCTCCGCTTCCTTCCCGCTCTCCTCCGGGCAACGTTCCGTCTCTCCGTTTTCCAGTTTGCCGTTCCTCAAGTCGCCCTCCGACTGTCGCTCCAGCCGTATGTTCTCACAGTCCTCCTGCCCCCCGGCTTGTGGCTGTTCAGGAGTCCTCTGCGTGCCCTGGGTGTACTGCAGGACCAGCTCATAGCCGAAGCTCCCCAACAGAGCTCTGAAGGCCCCTCCACTCACAGCAGCATAGGGCACCCTGGGAGGAGGACAGCTCGAGTCACCGCGGCTGACCGAGGAGCCAAGATGGCCGACACGTGCCTCTCCCTCCTCTGGCTCTCTCTCAGTCTTGACTTTCACTCCTTCTTCGCCCTCTTCCCCTGGGCTCGGTGCTCCGTGTCTCTGGTCCGTGCAGGAGTAGCCGTCTGCTGCTTCACATGGGGGCTCCTGAGGACGTTCGGTTGGGTTCGGGGCAGGGCTATCTCTCTTGGCTTCACCACAAGGCTGCTCCGAGTCCGGGGAGGGGGCAGAGGCAGTCTGCCTCGTCTCCGGGCCTTTAGGGGTGAAATCTGGGCTGAGATTCAGCTCGCCAGAGAGGTAGAAGGGCAGAAGCAGCTGCTGCTGCAGTGAGAGGAGGCTGTCTGGACTGATGCTGAAGTGCTGCTTCATGAGTGCCTCTGGGCCCAGGGAGAAATGCTGGAGCAGGGCTGGGTTGAAGAGCTGGGACTGGAGCAGGCTGGTGTGCTGCTGGAGCTGGGCCTGAGCCTGCGCTAGCTGCTGCTGCTGCTGCAGCAACATCAACGTCTGCTGGCCTCTGGTCGCTAGCAGGTCTGCTACTCTCCTCTTGGCATGGAGACTCTCCGTTTGACCTGAGAGCTTCCCGTGGCTGTCACACCGTGAGCTGAGGCCTGCTGGGGAGGACAGGGAGGGGCTCGCTGGGCCGAGCCCCCTGGAAGACTCTTCTCCTCCCCTGGGCAGGGGGCTAGAGGCTGCGGCCCGGGCCGAGGGTGGAGCAGGGGTTTGGGCTGAGGACTGCGGCGCCTGGGTCTGGGCTGCACGGGCACGGGACTGGTGGAGGACCGAGCGGAGGTGAATGTCCAGGGTGGAGCTCTGGCTGTAACCCACCCCGCACACCTTACAGCGGTAAGGTCTGGGGTCGGCGCCGCGAGGAGCATCGGTCTGCAGCGGGCCAGAGTCCTGCTGGGCCCGCCTGGCCCGGTGGAGGTGGGAGACGGAGTTGTAGTGGACCAGGAGGATGGTTTTCTGGGTGAACGACTCGGAACACACGGAGCACTTGTAGGGCCGGGTGGGGTCCATGTAGCGCTCCATGGTGGAACTGGAGCTCCTACGAGGAGGAAGGCTGTGGCTGGGTTCCGACCCGCTCTCCTCCTGCTGTGGTGCTACCGGACCTGGCTCGCTCGCACCCAGACCGGGCTTTCCTGCCAGCTCTAGAGGACGGTCCTCTTTCTCCACTTCATCCTCCATCGTTTCGTCCCCTCCGCCCTCCCTATTCGGCTCCACGGTCCTCTCCCCACTCATCCCCTCTCCTCCGTCTTCCAGGGCGTCGTCCTCGCCTTCGTCCTGAGCAGTGGCAGGGGGTTGGAGTGAGGCTGTACTCTTCCCCTGGTCTGCCTGGCCTCTCTCCAGGAGGGCGTTCTGCCCGAGGGCCGCCTCCTGTGGGGTGTGTGTGTTGTTCAGGTGCCTCTGAAGGGCTTCTTGGCTGCGGCACTGCCTGGAGCAGAGGGGGCACTCTGTCGCCGCCCTCATGGCGTGGTACTGCCAGTGCACCTGGAGCTTCTCCCGGGTGGGGAACGCCAGGCTGCACTTGCTGCAACGGAACTTGTAGCCGTGGCGATCGGACAGGGCGAGGTCGCCGGGCGGGGAGGGGGGCGAGTGGGGGAGGAGGGGGCTAAGGGACTGAGCGTGGCCGTTGGGGGTGTCAGGTTCGGCTGAGAGCTGTTCCTCGAGCGGGGGGGTGAGGAGGGCCGGCACATGTTGAGGTGTGGTCGAGTTTCGTTCAGGATCCTCCATTAACGTGCCTGGAACACACAATAATAACAGGAGAGTTTTACAGTATTCCAAAATAATACATTTAACTAAGCCATTAAATAATAGAAATTCTAACAAAAACTAAAATAATGTTGTCAAGTAGAACCGCTAACCATTCTTTTGTAGGGAAGAGTCCTTGGTGCTGGGGGCGTTCTGAGGGTTCTGTTGTTGTGGATCCGGTTCTGGGAGGAAGGGACCCTCTGGCTGCTCAGACGATGGTAACACCTGGAGAACAAACGGTCGGAGACGTTAAATGTCAATCTGAATCGGTCCTGGTCACCTCTCTCCCTCACGTGCCAATCAAAAACACCATGATGAAAATACGGTTTCATTTCAGTTGTGTTATTTTATATATGGAGGCCTAATTGGAATAAATTGTATTTAAATGGGTGGACACTGTAATTCTGCTTTTTTATGATAATTCTAATAAATTGTAATTGTACTAAATGAGAGATGCTTCTTCTGATTCTGGATCCTTGTACAATATGTGAAAGCACCTAGTGAGAGTGTATGAATATATGGATGCAATACCAAGAACCTGCGTGTATGGAGGCCAATATTTATAGGTGCATGAGGTATAACTCTGCCCTTGAGCTCTAACGATGCCCTCTAAAAAACCCAGGGGGTTTAATAAAACTTTATTGAACTATGAAATAATGAATTCTGAAGAAATAAATGATCTGTTCTTATAGGAACAGCCAGTTTTCCGGTTCCAAAGCACTAAACACATATAAACCAGAGAAGCTAGCCTGAGGAGAGGTACAGACAGCTAAGACAGGGATTTACATGACAAGAGTATTCTTGGCATAACAGCTTTATAAGAGACAGAAGCGACACACACCACACAGACACACATGGCCGTTGCAGAGAGACTGAAGGTCAGGTTTAATCTAGAGAGCGTAATTGGAAAGCAAGGTACATAATGGCCATCATCACCTCAGTCTGAATTAATGAACCTCAATTACTATTAGAGAGAGAGGGGAGAGGGGGAAAGAGAAGGTGCATAAGAAAAAGAGAATGAGACAGCAAGGGGAGATGGAAAGGGAGGGAGGGGTAAGACCAAGAAAGGGAGAGAGAAAAAGATGAGGGGGGGGACGCAGGGGAGGCAACCTGGAGAGGGGAAGGGAGGGGTTAAGAACAAGAGGGAGAGAGGGCAAGCGACAGCAAGCAAGCGGGCGGTGGGGGGGGGGCAGTGCAAGCGGAGGGAGGGATGAGAGTCAAAAGAGGGGGAGGGGAGGGGCAAGAGTAAAAAGGGTGAAAAGAAGGAGGCAGTGAAGTGGAGGCAGAGGCAGAGCGAGACAAAGGCCACTTAGCATACGGGCTAGCGAGATAGAACTCGGTGATGTGGATAGATGACCACTCTTTGTTTCCTGGAGAGACACAGGCGAAAATCACGGGGCCCATTTTAGCTTGACTGCACTTCTGCTAATAGAGGGGCTACTTAAACATGCATTATAAAAGCACTGCCTTTCTCCCACTCAAGCGCACTCACATCCCCTGGCAAACCGTTTCTCGGATATTTATATATTTAATACAATGCATACACATATACACGTCCTCAATGCTCAACGGCTTCAAAGGCGACAGTGTGTAGCTGCTTAAACATGCGCTACCTTCTTCTCTAGTGCTTTCTTAATGTAATTGTCTCTGTGTATCTAACAATACCCCACCCCCCATCCTTCCTGCCTGTCTGTCTTTAATAACACACACACACACACACACACTGACCGTGCTGATGAGCTTATCCACGCAGTCCTGGGCCACACTGTGGAGGTGTGTGAGGTGGTGTCTCAAGTGTGTGTGTGCTAACTTGACCTGGCACAGAGGACACTGGACAAGCTGAGGAGAAAAAGAGAGAGTGAAGGTGGTGTGGGGGTGTCAATCATCCAACTCATGCAAGGCCTCGAGCCCATACACATTTCCAGCACTCCTGCATGGTTCGCTCTAGAGGAAAGTCGTCTGTTACAAAAGGAATGAGTTTCTCTAAAGAAGCCACTAACCTGCTGGTGGGCAGTGTGCTGGTGTGTTCGGGGGCGCTTCGATAGAAGGGGGCTCTCCATCTCTTCCGACCCAGGGGACGGACGCTTAGCTGGGGGCCTCGAGTCTCTCCTCTCCCCATCCTCTCCACTGGTATCATCTACAAAGTGACAACACATTCAGAAGTCTGTACAAGCCAGGGGAAAGGAGCCACTTCAGTCGAATAAATGGAGTAAGGGGTTTTAACCGTTGACGTGCCTGTTAAGAGAACGTTATTGTGGCAGGTCTTTCAGTGGCAGGATCCATCTTACCTGTCTCTTTAGTGGCCCATCTCTCCCCCCAGGTGTCCGTGTCTTTGGTTTTGTCGGATAGACAGTTGGAGTCCTCACTGGAATCTTCCAGATCATTAAAATCTCCTGAGGGGAAAAAAAAAGAAGAGGAACCTAATGTTATAGAACAAGTCTTGGTGACACAGAACACTAGTCTGACATCGAGTCTCACTCTTCTGACTCACTTTAAACTAGATAATAGGCCTCAATGAGACAGCACTCTCTTTTACTGACACTATTGATCAGGCATTGATTCTCTATTAGAAGCCTGTCTCGGGTCGAAAGGAGTTAATACAGACTTGACACAGATCACTTAATCCAGATTAAATCGAGACAGAGTAGGATTTAAGGAAAGTTGTCTGATGGGTGAATTTGCATCCGATCCATAATCACAGCCTTGTGTACAATATTACAGTTTAAAAACACTGACATATTTGGGGTGGGTTTTATAGCTTCAACGGATACAAAAATCAGCTCAATTGTGATAGGTTTACGGCAAGAATTGATCCCGCTTTGTTCATTAGTATCCACTGATCTTATTGGCCCATTGATTAACAGGTGCTAGTTGACTGTTTTCAGAGGTGATTGGGGATGTAACAAGGATGTATATTGACTAATCAATTGATGCAATCAATATTTGACCAACATGGCCCGTTTCTCCGCTCTCTCTCCATGTCCCAGCTCTGATCTGCCTGGCTTAGCGTGGGGGAGGCTGGGGGAGGCTCTGGGCCCCACGGGACCCTTGTAGAAATGTGTCTCCTACAAGACTTACATCCTCATTAGTATGTGGGGGAAACCTATAAGCACAACCAGGCACACAATGCGGGCAGGATTCTCCAGCAATTCAAAATCAAAACACACTCTTCACCCAGCCCCCCCCCCCCCCCTGCACACACTTAACATGGACGTGTCCCACTGTATACCTGCATCAGGTGTAGAACACTTTCTTATGGTAAAGATGGCCGCCAGCTCCTCCCCTTCCATCAGACCTCCCTCCGTGGGGGGCAGCCGCCCCAGGAGCCCCTCCTTCTGCTGGTGAGCGGCAGAGTGGGTGTGTCTGGTCAGATGGAGCTTGGAGGGGGAGGAGAAGTTACAGGGCAGACAGTGGAGGAGCCAGGAGCCTTCCTCTACAGCACTGTCATACTTATGCAGAAACTACAGGGAGGAGGAGAGAACGGGATACACAGGCCTCGTTAACATGCGGAGCACCTAGCTGACACGTGGAGCAAAAGTGGCAACGACAAAATTAGCCGAACAATGTTATCTCATTTTTACACTTCCAGTCGCTAACAAAATAACGACTATAGAGTTCTAAACCTAATGTTGGGCCTTCTTCTGGGGTTAGCATGTGAAGGGTTAGCATATGAATGTGCTCCTAGAGCATAAAACACCAGAACTACGTTACACAGACTCGAGCGCTCATGCTACAGCCCCTGGCAGTCAGTGGGTGGATGTGTGTACTGACCTTGTATACTCGCTGACTGGCCTCATGGTGGGAGCCGAGGCAATGCGCCCGGAGTTTTTCCACGCTATTAGTCACATGGTCACACAGGTTACACCTCAGCTGGACGGGGTTTCCCTTGGCAACCAGGTTGGCCTCCTCCTGGCTGGTGGCTCCGCCCTCTCGGATGTGAGCAGCTAGCTGGTACCTGCTGCGGTGTCTGTCTGTCTGGCAGTGCAGGCTGAAGTTAGCCCTGAGAGGGGTGGTGTAGCCACACAGCCTGCAGTGGCAGCCTCCAGCCACTAGGGAGCACCACTCAGACTGGGGCAGAGAGCGAGGGGCGCTCAGGTGCTGCTCCACCGCCTCCATGCGGTCAGAAGAGAAGCAGAAACACACCAGGCACTGGAACACGGCTTGGGAGAGGGCAGGGGTGGGGGAGAGGGACGGGGGAGGAGGAGGGGAGGGGGAGGGGGACGGAGAGGGGGTGAGGGTGGATCCTAGGGTGGCCGGAAGTTCTGGTACTTGTTGACTGCTCAGCCGCATGGTCAGCGAGAGCTCTCCACCTAGGACACACACACACACACACACACACAGGACAAGAGGAAACATATGAAGTGTCAGTGCACAACTAAAAGGATTTTATCTAACACCTTCTAAAATAGTTTGAGTTATTTGTGCGTGTGTGTCCCTCACCTGTGCCATTTAGGTGTTTGAGCTGAGTTAGCTGGGGAGTCAGACTCCTGCAGTGGGACAAGTAGTAGCCTCTCTGGAGACGCATCATGTTGTGTGTGTGTTTCTCGCTAGTGGTGTGTATGCGCAGGTTCCGGGCAATGCTGGTCTCGTAGTCACACACGTCACACCGCCACCTCTTGCCCGCGGAGTGCGTGGGTGCAGGTGTTGTGTGCTTGGCAGGCGGCGTCGCAGTGTGGTGCAGGTGTTTGAACGCCTGCTCTTCGGCTGTGTAACTGTTGGACGGGCCACAGTTGTGCGGCGTCTGTTCCGCCTGTGTGAGCGTGTGACCATTGGTGTGTCCTCCCGCTTGAACATTATTGAGGTGCTTGTCTGACTGCATGTGGATGCTGAGGTTGCCTTTAGATGAGGTAGCGTAGTCACATACCTCACAGCGGAAGGGCTTGTACCCGCAGGCGTACGTCTCCCCTCGGGCTAGGCGAGGATGGGACTGCCCACTGCTACAAAACAAACACACGTCCCTGTTCCCGCCACACACACACTTCCCCTCGGGCCCGCCACACACGCACTGCCCCTCCGTCTCGGGGTGTTTCTCCTTCATGTGGGCCTGCAAGGTCTGCTGGGATTTGTAGTGCCAGTTGCATTTGGGGCACTTGAGCGTCTTGCAGGAGTTGCGGGAGTGCATCAACGTCATGTGGCTGCTGAGTGAATTGGGAGAAAGGTCTTGCTGGAGGTTTTGAAGGACAGCGTCTTCCCTTTCTTTGTTTCTCTCCTCGTCGACCTCGCTCTCACTCGGGCTGTCGTTTGGTTCTGGAGCTTTGGCACCGTCTCCATTGGCAATGGAAGTCTGAGTAACACCTGCCGCCCTGCCTTCCTCAGCATACATACTGGTAGACTCAGGAACCATGAGGGGGAAAGCGAGGGCAGACTGCTGGGATTTAAAGCTCTGAGGAAACCCTGGAGTACAGCCCTGATCTCCCCTCAGAGCGTCTCTCAACTCTGCCTGGCTCAGCGGGGACGGGGAGGAGGAAGTATACGTGAAGTGCTTTGGAGAGGTGGAGGGAGAGGGGGAGAGCTTTGGAGAGGTGGAGGGAGAGAGCTTTGGAGAGGTGGAGGGAGAGGGGGAGAGCTCTGGAGCGATAAAAAGAGAAGGGCGGGGCTTTGGAGAAGTCGGTATTTTGCTGTAGTGTGTACCGTTGGCCATTACAGTGCTGGAGGAAGAGCTGTGCTGGCTCTGTTGAGGTAATAAAGAACATTTGGATTTGGTTTGGCTTTGGTTTGAGATGGCCTCCTCTTGCTTCTCCTCGTCTTCCCCTCCGTCTCTGCTGCCACGGGGCTCTACACACACCGCCTCCTCTCCCTCATCTGCAAACACTTCCTCCTTATCCGTCTCTTTCTCCTCCTCATCCGGGCTCTGTCCACCCCCTCGTTTGTGTCCACCTCCCTCGGTCAGCTCTCCTCCCTGGGTCTCCTCTCTGGCCTCGGACCCCTCTGCGCCCCCCAGCTCTGGCTCCGGCTCAGGCCGGGTCAGGGGCTCTTTGGCAGGGGCCGAGGCTGAGGTACGAGAGGACCACCCCACGTCAAGACTCGCCGCCGGGCTCAGGGGAGGAGAGGCCGTCTTTCCCTCCTCGCCTTCCCCTCTCCCTCCACCCCCTCCTCCCTCACAGCTGTCCATTCCAGAGCCTACAGCTGACTGTCATCACTTCTCCACCTGGAGGGGAGAGGCGGGGAGGGAAAAGACAGGAAGGACAGAATCAAGCAGATGACATTACACAACAGTCTCATAGCGGAATATTGATCGGGGTCTATGAGTAGTATCAGTTTAGCTCAGTCTTCACAGGGCACACCACACAACGCCTGGCTACCGAGGGCCTTAGCACTTTAATAGGAAAATCAATAGTCTGAGCGCTAAACTAAGTAGAGGAATGCTGGTAAAGGTTACGCCGGCGGTCTGTGGTACTCCAAAGGGATATGGATGGATTGAACCAAGCATAGAGCGCTCTCTCTCTCGCTCTCTCTCTGTTAAGGCTGGAAATACCTTTCTCACTATGCTTGGAAAGGAGAGAACACCGAGCAACCTTATCCATCTTAGGACAGCCAAGTCAGCAGAATAGCATGTGCGTTACAGGACACCCGTAAGCGACATGAGCAACCCATCCCCGCAACACACACACACTTAAATTATATCCCCTTTTTTTTTTTACATTGTGTACTAATTGGCAATTAAGGCAGTACCTGAATGTGGCCACAAAAATGCAATACATCTCACAAATGTTGTTCCACTCATATACCTCCACCCTGATATTTCATAACCTATCTGTCAAACCTCGTGATTATTGTGTTGTACACAATACATAATCAACTCATTGTTTATTACAATCCAAGCAATGCTCAAAATGAGCATCTCTCTCCTCCGTACCCCCCCCCCCTCCCCTTGTCTGGATGATGATGGATGGCACTGGCAGTGGATACAGCGCTCTCTCTCTCTCCCCCATATTGCACCCTCTCTCTCTCTTTCCCTCTCTCTCTCTTTTTCCCTCTCCCTCTCCCTCCCCCTCTCCCTCTCTCTCTCTCTCTCTTTCTTTCCCTCTCCCTGCATTCAACCATCTCATCACTGACCTCTTTTAATCAAGGGAAGACCTCAATGCACCCTCACCTTCTCCTTCAGCTGCCCCCCCCCACCCCCACCAGCCCCAGCCCTTTCCCTGCAGCACCTCTCCCCCTCCTCCCCTCTCCCTGTGATATATGGCTCATAGCTTCCCTGTGATGGAGCTTTAATGTACTGTGTTTATGTCACAGGGCACAGACCCCTGTCCACTGCAGCTGGCTGCTGTCCTGGCCAGGCCTGAGAGCTTGCAGGGGGTATGCCAGTGAGCCCACCTGCACTCCCACCCGCCCACCTGCCAGCACAGATCACCCCCATCTGATAAAGATTTTCATTTACACTGCAATCAATAACCTGGGTCTATTGGCTATGTAACTATTTATACAAGCATTCCCAGCTCTCCATCGATTCAAAGTACGGGAAACCATTACTTAGGAGTGTGCGTGTGTGTGTTAATTTCTGCTTTGTGCATTCAACATGGATCAGATGGTACACCCTACAACACAATTTACCAATGGATCTCATAATATACAAAACCACAAACGTACTTGTTTAATATACTACTTGTCTACAATAAGGAATGCTACATTTTACTAGATGCATACCAGTTGCAAGCTATTTTGTAGAATTATATTGCACAATACAATTTCTCAATACAGTATGAGGTGAGTGCGTCTGTGACAGTATGCGAGCTACACTGATATTGTATGCGAGCTACTGATATTGTGTGTGACCGAGAAACATATCTGATCTAATTTACATTTCTACCATTTTGGCTTTGATCATTTTGTCTTCGAAATGTCTTTCGTCAAAATAGAGTAGCTAACCGAGGCCGAAGAGATGAATGACTACTTATTGAAACAATCGTGAAATCAAACAAGACCCCAGAAAGCAGTGCCGAGCATTCCCGTCTTTGAAGGTAGGCTAGTTACTGTTTGATAACAACTACGGTTCTACGATATCGACTGAATAAAAACTAATTGGCAGACACTAAGAACACAAACTCAGCAGCTTGCGTGGACAAAAACAGCATATAAGGCTTTCTATGTCGCCAAGACCGCTGCGGACAGTAGCCTTAAAATGTGTTTACAAAGAGCGACGAAACCACCAGAATGTCTCTTCCGTAAACATCTCCACAGATTGAAAGCTTTTAGCCTTGTAAGAACGCCAAAAGAAACTACAAAGACGGCTTGAATGCGATCAACTCATGAATACAGTCGCCACAAAACGGCATGTTATTGTTAATATAAGATGAATACAAACTAATACACTTACATCTCAGCAGCGGCACGGGTTCCGTGTGCTCTGTGTGTAGTAATCCAGTAAACACGCGTGTAAAACATCCACTTATTCCATTTGGATGGATCTACAGTATTTGTTGACCGAACGAACAGGAGAGAACAGCATAGCGGGGTCCAACTTGTTTGCAAACAGTAAATTAAAGCTATAATTACAGTAAACAGACGATGCGGAGACGGAGGGGGGAGTGCAAGCTCCAGAGGTAGAGTGAATTCTGATCAACGAGGAGAAAAAACACTTGGGTCTTTATTCCTACTAATTAGTTTCCTTCAAAAAATGGCTGAGATTGACGCACTGCGCATGCGCGTCATTGCGCAGGCATCGCTAATTAGCCAGTTTGGATCAATAGGATTCCGCGATAGATAGACGGCCGAAAGAGAGAGATGAGATAGGGAGAAAACATTCGAAAAGATAGAAAGCACATATGATATGATAAACAAATCTGCAGATGTCAATATTCCAGCCAGACAATGGAACAAAACCTCAAGTCTAGCTGAGTCACCGCTTATTCTAAACCTGTGATTTGGCCAACTAGAAGAGTTTACACAGCTATAATTTGGATTATCCATATTAATTCAATACTTTGGATAATTTAAATTTGGCTAGACTATAAAATAATTTCCTATAGCTTATCATAATGTATTTGATATGCCTATAGCCGATGATGATAAAGCCCCATTCACCTCCACGCTTAAACATTGACCATAGTTTAGAATTCCTCAAATTGCAAGTCTTAATAATTTGATTCTTGAATTGATTTAATAATTCAAATTACCCCAAAATCACAATTACAGTCAATAGTCTAAATATACAACAGTGAACTGACTAGATTCTCAATCATCTTGCTAGAAAACAGGGTTTGATGAATAGTTGAACAACAAATCGTGTCATGTGGTCCTATACTGTCTGTGTCTGTCCATTGAACTGTCATCACAGTAGGCTACTCAAATATGTTTGAGTAAACATGGACAGAAAATCCTTCTGTTTTCTCTCCTCGTCGACAGGCGTCCTCACGTTCGAGGCTATTGTTATGATAATGCAGTTGTTGATTTCATAAGTGATGTGCAATCTGTCGTTCTCTCAAAATCCAGATTCTATTGAACAAAAATCTGTCCTACCATTAGAAAAAAAAAATCGAAATATAACCAAGGTCTCATCCTATTCCCTGGCTCGCTGTGTCTGAAAAAAATATGTTTGTAGGCCTACCCTATATTGTTGATAAATAATATAAATTCAAATGTAGGCTATTGTAGGCATCTTGTTAATTAATATTTAAACAAAAATTAAATGCAGTCAGGTCAATCATATTTTACACGAGATGAATACGCGGGATCTTTACAGGCCTAAATCAAGTGGAGCTTGAAATTATGCGACGTTGTCTTTACATAAAATTCAGCCTTAGCGACGTTCTCTCTCGATCCCTCTCTCTATGCGTCTGTCTGTCTGTGTGTGTGTGTGTGTGTGTGTGTGTGTGTGTGTGTGTGTGTGTGTGTGTGTGTGTGTGTGTGTGTGTGTGTGTGTGTGTGTGTGTGTGTGTATCTGGGTTTGGGTGTGGGTGTAACCATTTTAGGCCTATCAGTCATGAAATCCTAAATGAAAATATGTTGTAGGCCTATGCCAATGCCTATAGTCCGACTGTTTCTGAAACCCAAAAGAATCTTCTCTCAGTTGGGTATGATAATCCAGCCTATCATTGTATTTGATTAGCCTATGTGGTTCAGTAAAACAAGAAACTATACAAATGATTCGCGTGTCCACGTTTGAAATCCATTTGAAACGGATTTTAGATTTTAGTTTGCGAAATTAACACAGATTTGTGCTGTTACAAAGATTAGGCTATAATAGTTTGACTATTGACTCATGGATGGGATAAAAAATTAACAAGCGTGGTTATTTGATCATTGTTATTATAATAATTTCTATATGATCCAACCATATTTTACATTAGGCTACTCGGCTCTTTACATTCGTTCATCCTGCTTTAAACGTATTCTGATTCAGTTTAGCTCCACAAATTGACCAATAGCTTATGTTCAGAAGAATATACAGCATATAGGATAGTCTCTTTTCACTGCAGAGACAATGCCAACAGAATAACAAATTAATGTAACTATTTTCAAAAAAAAAATCCCCTTGCGTAAATAGGCTACACGTCAGTCTATGAATGTTATATGTTAAGTTAACTGTAAACAAATTATGAAAAAAGTAAGTGGGCTATGTAGGCTATTATGCGTAAAAAAATAAAGACAAACAGACGCGCACCGTGTTGACTGGTCTCGCATGGAAATGTGATTAATCTCAACTGAACAAAGTGACCACAAACTGGACCTCATTGGCCTACACGAGCGTTTGCACGCGACTTGTATCCAGACACCTGCTATTCTCCTTTACTAGAACATAGGCTTATGCAGGGGCAAGTGACGACGTTTAATTTATTTCAGCTACACCGAAACAATAGAAACGGGGTAAAGACTACGAATCATTAAGGTTACCTTTATGGGCTACACATATCTTACACCTGACTTTTTTCGAAACTTAAATAAGCTATAAATCTTTTTCACAAACTGACTGTGCATAGCACAAATCTTTATGGATTATATATCAGGACATATGTTAACCTATTGTGTGTTGGCCAAATTAGGAAAAAATTCTTACCAAAGTGCACCATTTTAGCAACGCAGATCCTGCATTCACATACCTGCACTACACACACACACACACACACACACAAACATATCCTGACAGAAAACACACACACACGGATACCCTGTCTCAAACACCCATACACACTCATGAACTATCCATGCCACCCACTTGCCTTGCCCTAAGGCATAATCTCGGGGTTGTTGTTTTCCCGGCAACATAGTAGCCCCACCACCGATTTACCCTGTCACTGCTAATAGGGCAATTAACCACCACTACACCCCCCAGGCAAAATGAGACCCCAACCCCCAACCACCCAGCTCCCCAACTTGTCTTTATGACATTTCTGTGACAAAGTGTCTGGCTGGGGTGGACCAGGGGGACCATCTGACACCCTCCAGAGCCTACCGAATGTCAAACACTCCCCTGACCACTCCCTGTCTGCCCCAGGGTAAGCACTGAACACAGCCACACTGTATATCACACATGCACAGGGGTGGTTCTGTGATGGTGTTGTGATGAGTAACCTTGGCTGAGCGTAACCTTGCACTGGCTATTCATCATTATGGCACCTTTTTAGTAAATTTCGCAATTTGTGATATGGGTTTGACTTCCAAGACAGTTCATATCAGAATATACACACACATTTAGGATTATCTCACATCTCCATTCTTCTGAAATACCCTGGCACCTTATTTACTATAATACCTTCTTTTCAACTCTATCCCTCTGTCCTTACTCCCTAAGGATAGGCTTCTCCCTAGTCAGTGCTCACCCCCTCGAGCCGTTGCCATAGTAACTTGTTAGCTGGTCGACATGACAACCTCTCCGAGGTCCAGTATTAAAGAAATTATATGGAGGGGGGAGATTGGGAGAGGGAGTGAGAAACAGCGATTGAGAGCGAGACAGACAGAAACAGACACAGAGAGATGGGTTGGATAACCAATAAAAGATAGATTTGTATAGACCTGATTCTTTGCAATTTCCCTTAATCCGGCGTAAGAGTCGGCGGGATCAGTATGACACATTTGTCAAATTTATCTGAACCATATTCATATTGTTGTCGGATGGAATAAACTTTTTTTTAATTCCAAAACACCGTTTTCCTATCACATTTAAGCCAAGACTGTCCCCATCACTTTCTGACAAACTACTTTATGAGATGCAACAGTGGTCTAAAGTGGTCATACCTATACCTTTTTTCTACAATAGGCCTATACATATATTATCAAACCGATTTAATTTTCTTTAAAAAGATTTTTTAGGCCTATGCCTATTGACTATTTTCATTTGATTTCAAACGCAGTTTTCAACAGCTAGGCTATATATAGTATTCGTATTTTATGTAGGCCTATAACGTTTTGTTCTGGGAGCAGAGACATTCAGATATTTTGCTTTTAAACCGAAGTTTAGGCCTTTCAAATTATTTACGATAACCAAAGCTCATATGCACTACATGCTACTTATTTTAAATTAAACTGTTGGGCGTTAGAATAGGCTAAAGGCCTACAATAATAATAATGATAATAATACTTTTCAATTATTGTTGGTACTTAAGGCTATTGTTTCAATTGTATCGTGTCCAATGTGACTTTTAATATTTTATTTCAATATTTGCTATTGTCTTTATCTTATTTCACAAAGAGCTTCCATGCCATTGGTTTTCTAATATTCTGTTATCGAAAAAATACACTTGTACAGTAGACTTATAAGCAGACAGAGAAGGATGAAATGAATGGGGTGACTAGAAATGCATTTTGAATATTCATAGAGAGCAAAAACAGGCCTGAGTAGAAGTTGATTCCTTGTCCAGTTCATAAGAGAGGGTATGGATTTCGGCGATTCACTTCGGCCAAACTGACTCGTGCATGCATGTTGTCTGTAGATACCAATTGCAAGAGTTCAATAAACGGACAGAATATTTCCTTCTGAATAATTTTATTAATATTAATGCTTTTTAATAATCTCTATATCTCTCAATAACATCATATATATATATATATATATATATATCTTGGATCAGTTTTAAAATAGCTAAGTATGCTACATTAAGATTGCTGTATTTTAATTGCAGTCTAAAGCCAAGAATGTGCACCTGTCCACCTGCAGATGTGTTTTAACTGTTCCCATTGCTAAAAGATTGTTTAAGGAGAGAGAGATGGAGAGACAAGTAAATTATGCCAGGTAAGGAACCATTGCATACGAGCAGCTGATCTACCAGAAAGACTCAAAGAATGCTGCAAAAGCGCACCCTGGAGGTGATATTTTTGTACTGAAAGAATTTTTGTGGTTCATTCCAAATCGCTCATCAAATGTTTTATGGACCTTACTGGACACCATACTATGTTCAAATGCGGATGTGGAACACGTTTGTAACCATTAGGTTTACGCTTGTAACCATGTCTTTATATATATCTATGCTTGTAACCAGTACAGCCTAACTCCATAGCAATTCGGCGTTGTTAACCCAATTATTATTGCTAAATAAACCACTTGGTTTGATATTGGTGACTAGTAAGAAAGTAAGGTACGAGAGCAGATGGTGGTGCAGCGACATTGTATCCAAACAACAAATCTAATCTGTGAACTCCATGTCCTCGCCAACTACTGCTAGCTAGCTAGATACTTGTCGAGAAATAGCCCATGGCTAAATAAGGATTTATTAGCTCGGTCAGCTAGCCACTTTAATTACATTAATTATATTCTTGTTGTTATCATCTGTAGAATGTCAGATATTGAAGACGATTGGGAAGAAGAGGTAAGGCTACTGTATCAGCAGTTATCTCTGGTGGTGCATGGTCCCAGTCTAGTGTGTTGGTGCAGTCACAAGTATATAGATTCACATAGCTTTTACGTGAATTGAGGCTAATGTATGTCTTCCCAATTGGCTTCTACACGTGTATCCAGGAGCAGTTGGTTGTGGTAGAGCTCTCTGGTATTATCAACTCAGATTTCCTGACGAAATGCCAGGGGGGAACTTGCAAGATATTAGTGAGTCCTTAACAATTGAATCTTATTCCAATAACACATTCATTTAGTTTGCAGCACAACCTATACCAAAAAAAACATGCTGTTAAGTTTGATCAACCTCTCATCTCTCTCATTTTGAAGGACATTGATAGCGAGCGGCCAATTATGCAAGTAGGACCATATGTGTTTGCAGGGGAATATGAAGGTAGGAGAAACCCTCATTCTGCCCTCAGCAAAATGTTGAATACTTGCACATTGGTGTTGTGGATATTGGGAAAAAAAATTCTCACCCACCTCTGTTTCTCTGTCCATCTTCTTGCAGATTTCTTGGGGACCTGTGTACTGTTTCAGGAGCAAGATATTACGGGTACGTTCTTTCCCTTTCCCTGTCTCCTGGCTTGGTCATTCTTGTCTATTTATCTTTTGTGTTCATGACTCAACCCTGCTTTGTTTCCCTGGTCCCTGTGTATCAGGACAGGACACAGACACTGGCCCTCAGCTGAAATACAAATGCCACACCGGGAAAAAACTGATGATGCAACGTATCTTCCTAGCTGAGAAGAAAGAGGGAGAACCCAGCTCGGGTCCGTCCTCACAGATACCGTCAAGCACATACTCCTTAAAAATACACCCCCCAGCCAAACAGTGTAAATACATCATACACTATTTTACTTAACCTGACTTGCTCTGTCTAAAGGTTTATTTCAATGTGTTGCTGTTTGTATTGTTGATTGTGCAGAAGAACATGACGTGCCACTACCAGGTGACGGAAAGACTGCGGAGACCCCCTCTCACTCCACCAAGGGCGCAGAGAAGACGGGTAATGTGGAGGAAACGGGACAACAAACCACAGAAGAAGGAGAAATGCATCAGGATTGAGGGAGTTGACCAAACATTAGAGACTGCTGAGATCAGTCACTGACAGCCCTGTGACCTGGACGACGAGGAGCATACAGAAGGATTGGCAGGAGCCTGACAGACGACAAACAGAAAACTGCCCTTGACTAAATGGTCTAGGAAAGAGTGTTTAGTTTCTCTTGCCTGGTGCACCTAGTGACTTAGTTTTCCAAACAATGTCTCTGTGACAGGTGTTAGCCAGACAGTGCTCATGACTGACAAGGTGTGTCAACGTAGCTTCATGTGGCTACCAAAAAATATATTCGTCTCGATTGTGGAGCAGGAAATACCTTAATAACTGAAGATTTTTCCTTTCCATTTTGATGTTTAAACTGATTGTGATACACCACAGCTTGAACATATTTTTTTAGGGAATGCCTGAAGTAGTCGGTTAGTTTTGTGGTATTGCCTTCAGCCCACACAGTATAGGATTACTGCAGAACATTACCAGTACCTAATATTGTATATTGTATTGGAACCGTTGATGTTGAAATAAATACACCTGAACTTTTTTTTATGTTTGATATTTTGTAGACTTTTGTAACCTTGAAGCCAACTAGATCTTAAGTGACCCTGACAATACATTTTCAGAAGAAGTAGCAATAGGATGTGTAATTCCATGTGCACTTGAAATGTATCCTGAAATACATTGTCAGCCCTACTTGTGACTGTAAAATTGGGCTAATATATAATCGCAAACGCTTTTAAATAGCTCGAAATTTAAGCAGTCTTTCAAAAACGTCTACAAGTTTTATTAGTAAACGGGCATTTGTAAGTTGCCTTAACTGTTCTTTTTATGAATGGAGTTTATATATTACACATTGTTGCGATATCTGGGTTGAGGACGTGGCGGTTATAAGCCAATCCAATCACCGATGCTGCTCTGAAGTGGACCAATCGACGAGCGACAAGGCACTGGAGTGATGGAGTTCCAAAAAGCTGCATCTGTAACGCCATTGGCTATCGGACTCATCCTAGCCCAGGAAACGATGGTAAAGTAAAGGGTGTGTATCCGGGCCGGAGAGAACGTCCACCACGTCCACTACCGTCAAACTAGCCTCAATAGTCTTCAACTCCATTTCCGGGTTCACGAATTTGCTTTCAAAGTAAGAGCCTGAGACGTCGGAGACATAACTGTTAAGTAAATCCCAGTTGAAGAGCGGATTCAACATAAATTGATACTGTAGGAAAATTCCTCCCATACGTCATGTACATTATAGAGTATCCCATTTATTATTATTGTTATTAAGTACTCTAATTATTCTCACATTCCTAAATACATTTCACGTTGTGAAACACATATTTCTTATGGTGTTCATGTAGCTGTAACTTCGTCTCGTGACCTTTACTTTGAAATACTTTTAATGAAATACTCCTGAAACGAGATTCATTATTGAGGCTGGCTTGACGCTGCTTCAATATCCAGACCCGACAGACAAAAAAAAGAGACCGGTAAGTTTAATTGTCTTTTGTTTGAAAAAGGAGAAATGGCAATGTAAGGAAACACTAGTCTATAAATGCAAGTAGATTGACTAAATATATGCTATTATTAGCATGCCAGGTGAAGTGGACGTAGTCAACAGAGGTTACTACTGGTACAGCTAGCTACAGCTAGCTTGCTGTATGGTCAAATTAGTAAATTCGACAAACCCACATTTATGTTTCGGTACTATGTATAATCTAGACATACGCTTGTCTGTTAAATTACAATTCACTGTCCCTGTGTTGCGGAATATGTAGATAGGTGATGCCTATATGTCAAAAAAATCAAAACGAAGGGTAGACATTAAAATAATGCATCAGACTGACATAAAGTTTACTGCACTAATACTACTAAGAAATTCAGCTTTCATCTGTCGGAAGTAATTTATGCAAATCACGGATTAACATTCACTAAGAATTAAGGACATCACACAACTGATCCCTGTACTATTTAAATGTGTTATTTACACAGATCCCTTTCTCTCTGTCCCAGGCAGTGTGTCTTTGTGACGATGGAGCTGCGACCATTTATCATGATGTGCTTTGCACTGTGTGTGGTTTACGCCACCAGTAAACCCACTGAGAAGAAGGACCGTGTCCACCATGACGATCTGCTCAGCGACCGGGATCACGATGACCAGGAGAACTTTGACTATGACCACGAAGCCTTTCTGGGACAGGATGAGGCCAAGACCTTTGATCAACTAACACCAGAAGAGAGCAAAGAGAGACTCGGGTAAAACACGCGTTTCACACCATCTCCCACTCGCGTAAATACACACGCCTTCTTAAACTGCCTATTTTAACGTCCCTCCCTCTCTCTCTCTTTAGTATGCTGGTAGAGCGTATAGATGAGGACAGAGATGGATATGTGTCTACTGAAGAGATGAAAAAGTGGATTAAGCACGCTCAGAAGAGATGGATCTACGATGATGTGGACCGCCAGTGGAAGGGTCATGACCTCAACGGGGATGGTCAGGTGTCCTGGGAGGAATACAAGAATGCCACATATGGATATATACTTGGTAAGTACACGCTTGTCAGCACACATGATTCCGTGTCCTTCCTTGCAAAGGAACACAAAGCTATAATTTACATTTACATGTACATTTAGTCATTTAGCAGACGCTCTTATCCAGAGCGACTTACAGTAAGTACAGGGACATTCTTCCCGAAGCAAGTAGGGGGAAGTGCCTTGCCCAAGGACACAACGTCATTAGGCACAGCCGGGAATCGATCCGGCGACCTTCTGATTACTAGCCCGATTCTCTAACCGCTCAGCCACCTGACTCCCTATAATTTAGCTGTTTACCTAAAAAAAAAAAAAACATGACGAACCTCCACCAGTGCAAGTTTGTTGACCCATCTTTGCGATCTTCAGATGATCCAGACCCCGAAGATGGCTTCAGCTACAGACAGATGATGGCTCGGGATGAGAGAAGGTTCAAGATGGCCGACCTGGATGCAGACAGTAAAGCAAATAAGGAGGAGTTCACAGCCTTCCTCCACCCTGAGGAGTATGACCATATGAAGGACATAGTAGTGCTGGTGGGTCACGCACCCACAAGTACAAACTCACGCAAAGAAATACTGCACATAGAAATGTACACACTCACGCAAACAAATACTGGACGTAGAAATGTACACACTGACGCAAACTAATACTGCACATAGAAATGTACACATTTACGCATACAGGTACTGGACTGGAACTTGTTTGTTTTGAATGGTAACCCTGGTGTTCATGCACTGTGCTCTCCTTCCTTGCTGTAGGAGACCATGGAGGACATAGACAAAAATGGAGATGGTTTCATTGACCTAGAGGAGTACATAGGTGAGTTATAACTTATTTACATTTGTCAATGTATTAATTTATCCCCTTTGATCAAAAGCGACACACAGATCTACAGCAGAAAGTCAAGGATTATAAGTGCATCGTTCTAACAGTTTTGGTTGTATTTTGTCAATTAATGTTTAGTATATGTGTAGTGTTTGCACCTCCCTGCCACAGTAAATTCCGTGTTTGTATAACATACATGGCGAATAAACCGAATTCTGATTCTGATGAATGGCATTTTACCAGGTGCATTACATAGGCATTCCAGCAGGAAGTCCCTCTCACATTCCTTACTCTGTCCCGGTCTTGCTGTGTCACCTGCAGGTGACATGTACAACCAGGAGGGGGACCCATCAGAGCCAGAATGGGTGAGGACAGAGAGGGAGCAGTTCACAGAGTTCAGAGACAAAAACAAAGATGGCCGCATGGACAAGGAAGAGACCAGAGACTGGATACTGCCCTCCGACTATGACCACGCAGAGGCCGAGGCCAAGCACCTGGTCTACGAGTCTGATACAGACAAGGTGTGTGTTTGTGTGTGTGTGTGTGTGTGTGTGTGTGCGTGCTCGCCTTTGCGTCAGTGTGTTTACACTGCCGGTGTTCTCCTATTATTCTGAATTGAGCACACAGAAGCCAAACAGCTAACCAGTGACTAACGGATGTGCTGTTTCTCCACTAGGATGGCCGTCTGACCAAGGCGGAGATCGTGGAGAAGTACGACCTGTTTGTGGGCAGTCAGGCCACAGACTTTGGGGAAGCCCTGGCACGACACGATGAGTTCTAACTTGTAAGGGCGCGGAGCTCCTCTCTACTGACACTACGTTCCCCTTGGAAGTGCTCTACTTTAGGCTCTGGTGAGAAGCAGTGCACTGGTGGGGGGGATACCTGCCCTGCCACGCTAATGCTACGGACAGTAATTTATTTGCAATCTTGATCGTAATCCCTTAGACATATGAGTATGCTCAGAGGGGTGCACAGCTGGTGTCTCCTGGTAGATAATGGCACCCCAACCGTGGCCAACCGATATATCCTCGCCTCTTCTCTACTTTCACTGCAACCCAATCAAGAACGAGCAAAAGAACAAGCAGTATTTCCTTCATATCTGTGTCGTTTGCAAATCCCTTATGGTTCTGTTTGACTGACTATATAAACCCCTTTGAGTTTTGTTTTAGTTTAGTAGCCATATTGACACCTTTTAGGTCATGTATGCAGTGAACTGCAGAATAGCACGTGTGTAGTGTTGCAGTATTCTGTGATGCACTGAACTAGGAATCCTTAATGCAGACCATTTAAATTGTGAAACACCTGGGCCCGGTCCCAAATCCACGGCTAGCCACGGCTCGTTGGTAAACCATGTTTGAGTCGAGGCTTCTGCTTTGGGGCCATTGAAGACTGTTGTATACTCGTGCAATATGGTAGTACCTGTGGACCAGGGGGGTGCGTCTGCCAGCACCGGTCCTCAGTGCCCCCCGTGATGTTCACAGTGCCAGCTAAAGGGGGGGGTTGAATGACACTAGGGGCGTGTCCAGTAGAGCTATGTCACCAGCCCCTATTCGGGTCACTGCTTGTCTGCCCATCTTTCTTTTTCCTCTCGTCCCCAAAGGGAAAGGCCTCTGTGTGTTTTTTGCGTTGTCGTCACTTTGTGCCTTTTTCCTCTTTAATGGTTTAAGTTTGAGATCGGTCGACGCCTGCATGTCAACTAAACCTTCACCAGAAATGCATACACACATTTGTATATTTTTTGTGCCAATTTAAAAGGCGTATATTGAAAGCTTTTGGGAAATAAACTTTCAAAGGACTGTTTTTAAGACCTTCTCTGTTATCTCTGTGAAGGTTTGTTCTGTACCTCTATCAATATTTGTATTATGCTCCTAACCTCTGCAACCCTTTATAACCACTGTCAATAAGTTGTGTGATATGACATTGTAATGTATTGTAATATGATAAAGCAGTTTTTTTGTTTGTTTTTTTATAACTTGTTCACTGAAACAATGGGCCTTTCACTAATGATTTCACTATATTTAGATGAAAATAACTACAGACTGAGCAGTACTGTAACAAGCAGGTCCAATTCAGGGTCCAAAAATGCCTTTTTCCAATAAAAGGTCATACAGTACATTTGAACAGTGACTTATTGATATAAATGTACTAATGTGCATATACCCAGCTCTTGTGTGTACGCATGCCTTGCGTGTGAGAGTGTCCATGCACCAGTATGTGTCTTTGGAGATTTGGGTTAATCCAATGTCAGGTGAAAAGCTGACGTTTGATAGGTAATCCCTGTCCGAATGTGTTAATCAAATAGAGGTTCTTTCCAACAACAGTTAAGGAAAACACATTGGACCAAATTGTATATACCAGCATAACTCTCAATCTGTGTTGTTTTATGACATTACACACGTTCAAGAACCAGTATCACAGTTTCTTTTTAGATTAGTTTGAGTCATTATCACACATAATCTGCTTGGATATCAGACTGGTGTCTGTCTATCAGGCAGTGACCTGTGACTCTTATCTCTGACTTCCCATCAGGGTGCCAGTCTGTTAGCTACCGGAGCTGTGATTGGTCAGTTTTCAAGCCTGGGTCAGGTGAAGCCCACCTTCATGGTTTAGCCTCTGAGCTGACAGTAATCCTTGCAACACTCCCTCTGAGCTGCTCCCTGTTCCTGTTTTAACCTGTGTACAGTCTAAGGTATTTACTCGTTGGTGCCGTACGCTCGAGAGTGTGTCTGTGTGTGTGACAGCGTGTGTGTATCGCTGCAAGACGGTCGGACTGAACAGGACGGTGTGGAGGAGGAGTAATGATGTTTTTCCCAAATGTCGAGCAGAGGGAGAATCGCAGAGAACTTTCTACGGATCTGACTCCCACAGGTCAGTCAGCATAGGATGATGTGTGTGAGCGTGTGTGTATGAGAGAGATAAGGTGGCGCAGCGCCAGCCGAGAGGATTCCCCATCTACCAAGACTTGAACTATCGATGTCACAAGGCTGACACATAATTACACAGCACACTGGACTGCCGAGGACACTTCGGAACGTACACAGAATGAACTGTCCTGGTCAATCTTGTTTGTGGATGTCTGCGTTTACTGCAGAGAGTTTTGAGTGTCGGGGAATGTGTTTAGAGAATGGTGAGGGAGATAGGGGGAGGAGAGAGAGAGTGGTCTGTCCTAACCTGAGACAGGGGAGAGTGGTCTGTCTCACTCAGACAGGAGAGCTGGAAACCCACTTACAGGGATTGGAGGGAATTAAAGGACTGTAAGCATGTCAGTGCGTGTTTGGGTTGGGTACTGAGAATCTTGACCTTGTGATCATTCGAATTCTACAGTTCCCTTACTTTTGCACGGCTTTAGCTTTACAGACTTTCCGCCACTCCCTATATCTTCCAGAAGCTGACTAGAGCAGGCAAGGGGTTGTGGTAGAAGAAGTGACACCTGAGGCCTGGTCAAGACCAGGGGCTGGAACTGAGCCCAAGGCCTGCTCAGCCCAGGGATGCCCCGGGCTAGGCTGCAGCTATGGAGGCTGCCTCTGTTGAGGCTGCTGGCCTTCTCTCTGGTGCTATATGTCTGCCTACACAGAACCTCAGGTAAACACAAATTCGAATATTTTCCCCCATATGACTTGAAGTCAGAGTTGACCATCAAAAATATTTCTGAGTTGGTCAAATTGGTGTGTGTGTGCCTGAACAGGCATGTCCGGTTGGGGAGGATGTTTTGAAGGCCAGGATGTGTTTGCGACCGTCAGAGAGAACAGTCACATGGGACAGCTCGTCGCTGAGCTAGTTGTAGACACAGAGACAGCCAATGGGATTCACTGGAGCCTCACCGGGCAGGATGCTGATTGGTTCTTCCTGGAGGGCATAAACCTCCGACTCAACACATCATCAGAGAAGGTCCTGGATAGAGAGGTAAGCACAGTTGGATCATGTTTCTCCAAAATTTGGACCAGTGCTCTTCATTCCATTTCAACAGTAAAGGGCTATGGAAGATCTGTCTGTAGTCGTCATAGTTGTCAGCACAGTTGTCTGTGTCCTAGCCTGGACTCAATATGATGCATTAGAACAGGGTGTATTAATGACGCAGCAAATAGCTGGACCACATATAAACACAGGAAGTGACTGAACTAAACCTGTCCCCCTCGTCCTATTCCAGGTGCTTTACTTCAGTAGATCTAATTTGGCGTAAAAGAGATAAAGAGATTACGGTGTTGATTTTCAGGCGCAGGGGCAAATCCTTATGGCGGCGCTGACTTGCTATGAAGATCACAATGTTCAGGTACATCCGTTTCTGTGTTTGCTGGTCCCCTTTGCTGTGGAATAGTGTGTTAAAACGGGTGTATTTGTGTTGCAGAATAAATATAGGATCATGGTGGAGATTCTAAATGAGAATGATAATTTGCCTGTGTTTGTAAATACTACTGTCCAGCCACTCATTATCAGTGAGGTAGGAACACACAGCACCTACCATCCACACATACACATACACACAGACACAAAAACTGATCAAAAGCATACAGAGTTCTCACCATGAACTGCTGGTTTTATTGATGATCTGCCTCTTCCTGGTTGTCTAGCTGACAGCTGTGAACACATTGGTGTTCTCTGTCCTGGCTGTTGATGCAGATGGAGACACCATCATATACTCCATTGACCAATCATCGGTACGACATTAACACATGCTTACAAGAAACCCATGATCAGAAAACAGTATGTAGCTATCCCCACTGCACCACCATAAACGTGTGTGTGTGTGTGTTCAGCCTGAAGCTGATTACTTCAAGGTGGACCTCCCTAACAGTGGGACTATGATGCTTGTGAAACCTCTGGACTATGAGACCAAGACCCAGCTGAACGTAACCATCTACGCGACGGTACCCTCCCCACACCTGTTTAACTCTCCGGCTGTTTCACACTGTTGCTGCTATAGGCCCTGTCGGCTTCATTGTGTATGGTCTGCTGTGCTGCAGGAGATGAACACACCAGAGCAGTTCATGACCAGCATTACCGTCACCATCGACGTCACAGACGGAGACGACCAGTACCCACAATTCCTGCCCTGCACGCTACTCTTCCAGGACCAATCCAGTCGCATCTGCGCCAACCCTGTGTACTCTGTCAACGTAACAGAAGGAGAACAGGTCCTCCATGTTTTTTTTATTTTATTTATTTATTTCACGTAATGTTTTCATTTAGCAGACCAGCTTTTGTCCAAAGCGTCAAATAAGTCTCTATATCTGCAGTCAAATTCTCTACCCCTGAGATATATCCACCCCTATATATACCTCTGGCCTGGTGTCTTTTGGGCCCGTTGTGATGGTGTCATGTTTGCGTGTGGCGTCTGTGCTGTAGGATATTGTCCTGGACTTCTCTCCTGGACCTATCCACGCTGTAGACGGTGACAGAAGTCTCAGCTCTCCGCTCAACTACACCATCCTGTCAGGTACTTAACAGTATGCTACTCTACTCTACACCACACACACACACATCATAGCTACAAAACACACTAGAAATAAATTGAGTGGGATGCTACACAGCATCACGTGATGAAACTGTGTTGCCCTGTGTGTGTGTGTGTGTGTTGTGTGTGCGCACGCGTGTGCATGGCCAGGGGCCGATAATGGCCGTTTTCTAATGGATAAAGTGACAGGGGAAGTCAGACTAACTCGGGGAGTGGAAGACAGACTCCTCACACCAACACTGCGTCTACGAATCATGGTGATTTATGGTGACACACACACATGCAGGTCAAGTTCAGATTACACGCAAGCTCACAGTAAACTTTCGCTTCCATCCTCCCTTTCTCTTTCTCCCTCTCTTTCTCTCTCTCTCTCTCTCTCTCTCTCTCTCTCTCTCTCTCTCTCTCTTTTTCTCTCTCTTCCTCCCTCTCTCTCTCCCTCTCTCTCTCTCTCTCTCTCTCTCTCTCTCCCTCTCTCTCAGGCATACCAGAGGGATGACCCTCGGAAGTACTCGGTTGCCACCGTGCTGATCCGTGTTCTGGCAGTGAACCGGTTCCCTCCACAGTTTGACCGGGCCGCATACCGGGGCTTTGTGATGGAGGGCAACAGCCCCGTCTCCCTGGTCAACACCTACGGCAACACGGTGCTGATGCTGCATGTGCAGGACCAGGACTTCTCAGACGTACGTGCACACACACACACACACACACACAGACAGACAGACACACGCACAAACGCACACACTCACACAACGTCTGACGCATGCCATTCACTCCTTCAATCGCCAGGGAGTCAATCACAGGATACAATTCTTCTTGAATCCCACATCTGAGCACACTCAGTTCTATCACGTCACACAAGATGGGCTTTTGATCGCCCGGACCAATGAGCTGATGCCGTCGCAGAAACACATGCTAGAGGTGAGCTGTGATTGGGTAGATCCCGGTGTCTGTTACGTGAGAGTGTGTGTCATGGTGATGAGGTGGTTAGACTGGGCAGAGCTCACCGTGTTGTGATGATGTGGTCCAGGTAGTGGCTTTGGATCAGGAGTCTGGTGAAACCGCCCAAGCCTCTATACTGGTGCAGGTGTTGTACGATGGACAAGAAGGTAACACACACTTACACCTCCACATGCAAACGCCAACATGCTTCAATGAACATACAAAGGCTGTCGACTTGATGTAGTGTGCGTGTGTGTGTGCAGTACCTCAGGGCCCGCTGGGGGAGGTGGGGCGCATGAACGCCTGTCGTTTGGGAAAAGCTGTAGGCCTGTGTTGTGTGCTCATGAGCATACTGATGTGCATCCTGTGGGCCATGATGCACCTGCTCCGGAGACACTGGGGGAAGAGCGAGCCCTCCGACCGGGGCTGTGTGGCCCAGGGAAAACACCCCAACGTGGTGAGACGGCCATCGTTAAACCTTAAGAACCCCTCACGCCCTCGATAGGAAGAAACAAACACACCTACACACACAAAAATGACTCTCTTCGTGACTCGTGTTGTCTTCTGTCTTCTCCACTGCCCCCTAGAGTTTACGGTGGTTCCAGCTGGTGAGTTTCGTCGCATCCTTCTCGTCCTCTTCTTCCTCCTCCTCCTCTATCTCGTCTTCGGGCTGGTTGTGACCCTTGCTGGTGTGTGTTCCATCCCCGTTTCTCTCTAACTGTCCTGTCCTCTTCAGGTGAGCCATCGCAATCCCATGCCTGTCCGCGATGAGGTTATCTTCCACAATGAGGCTCTCACCGACTGCACCTCCACCTTCGGCCTCCAGGGCAAACAGGGTATCTGCTTCAGGAATGGCCCCAACGGAGGCCTCGATCCCCCCAGCAAGTCTAACCTGCCTCTCCCCAGCCTCAGCCCCACCTTGACTAACTTCAGCCCTGCACTGCTCGATACCATGTGTGCACCACCCAGCTGCACCCCTCCATTTTCCAGTATCTCTTCCAGCCCTGCTCACCCTAGCACCAGTCCTCCTCCATCTTCTGCCCCCTCCAGCCCTCCTCTTCAGTCTCCTGCTCCCCAAAACACCAGTCCTCCTTCCCCTATGTCTTCACCCATCTCTATCCACAGAGCCACACCTTTCCATCCATACCTCCCCACTCTTTCAACAGTTACTTTACTCACTTCACCCCAGCCACCGAAAGACTCGGTTCCACCTAAGGTCAACTCAAGGGTGCCCAGTGATACACCCACAGAACAGGACCCCCCCGCTCAACTCCCACCTCTGCCTCCTCCACGACCCCCACCGGTGCTTACACCCCCCATCGTCGATGACACAGGCACACCCCCACCCACCCCCGAGTCCCCCGCGTTGTCCATTAATACACCCACCCACACGGCACCTCCCCCCGTCCAATGGCGTGTCACCTCCCCCTCTCCACCCGAAACACCGTCCGAGGTAAACTGCCCCCCACCTTGCTCCGAGAAGACCCACACGCCCAGGGAGGCGGGAGCGGGCACAGGGAGCCCAACTGGAAAGCAGCCGGCTTGCTCGCACTCTGGAGAGACCCCTGGCAGCGAGAAAGAGGATGAGGAGGACATTCAGGGGGATGAAGATGCAGAGCAGAACTGTCTGAGGAACGAGGATCATGATAGGGAGGATGAAGATCTGGCGAGAGCCCTCGAACGCCTACAGCCCGTCTTCCTCACCTTCCGACCTGGCGCAAAGAAGTAAGTATCAGCAGACCAATCAGAGAGACTGACTGAAGACTGACTGAAGTGATTGGATTACACATTGTGTCTGGGGGGGAGACATCAAATATTGATATCCACTGTCATCACGTAACAAAAATCCTACACATTTTATATATGATTTAATATAATAAGGCGTTGTCGGTTATCTGTGGCACACAGTCAGGTGATTGTATTTTTGTGAGTGGTTATTTATTAAGTTCAATGCAATTGTACCAATTATAATTGGTTGTTGTTAATGGAGGTTTCTGTATACCTACTGTCTATGTCTCTATAAACTGCCTTCCATTTCTTAAGTAATCCATAATATGTGACTAGTTTACCCACTGACTTGTCAGTTTTCAAACTGTGATATAAATAAATGGTATCCCATGAAATGAATACTGATTTACCTTTTTGATTGCATTCAGTTCTGAAGTTATTGGTTCATGTGATTGTAATGTTTGGAACAATGCTCATGTTAGTAACAGATCAGCCTGTAACAGAAAAACTCAAATCTCAATCCCACATAATGAGAGAATTCTTCTTTATATGTAAATGTGTTTGGATTCTCATTTGGAAAGACAGTTTTTTCAGTCCCCTCATTCCACCCTCTATTATTACCTCATTAACATCAATGGTAGCTCCCTTGGTAAACAGGGGAACATTCCCTCCATGCTTTAACGATGTGTTATGTGTGGTGTGACATGAACACAAGTCCCCCTAAATAAATAACAGCCACATTCCCCTGTCTGCAGGTCCTGCTGTGTGGTGACTGGTCAGAGGGACATCGAGGCCCTATACTAGAGTAGCTACTGTTGCCTTTATAAGAAACATGGTTTCAGAGTGACTGATATTGGTATGTTGGACAGTTAGGGTTAGGGTGTGGGTCAGAGATGATATCTATACGGTATTCTCTTTACAGCGCATGTGTGATATGTGCATCATAATCCTATCTCAATTTATGGGATATGTGCATCATAATCCTATCTCAATTTATCTGTGTCTAATCACCTAACAACCCCACAAGACCACTCCACACACACACACAGACACACACACACCAGTGTCTGATTGAAGTCTTGTCTGTGCTGTGCCTGTGGAGACAAGAGCTCACAACAGTTCAAACAAGATAGATCCACCAGGTAGATTGAGGTGGTTCCGGTTTTCTGGTAGATAAAACACCTGTGGGCCAATATCACAAGTCTGCATCTGAAAATCCCTCCTGACTCCAGGATATGTGACTGTGTTTGTGTCTGTGTTCATTGGGGGTGCAGATTCTTGGAAGAACATCTCATCCTATGGGTCCATTCTCCTCTAAACCATAGTTCAGGAATGGGTGGTTGGGGGGGGGGGGGGTGGACAGGGGAAGGCTGGGTCTTAAAGACCTAGGCCTACAATGGAGTCGGTTATAGGGGCACTTTTTTTTTATGTAAGAAACATGACAACATGAAACACCAATTCATTATTAGCCCTGCACTCACTATCTCTCGCTCTCTCTCACATACACACACACATGTCTAGGGGCTGGCTCCCCTCCAGTCCAGAACTCCAAACCAGGTTTTAGCTGATTACCAAAAGAGGGTCTTCAGGAATCAACAAGTCCACAGGAGGAAAGTTTTTTTCAACCCAAAAAGAGAGAAAACAACGGAAGAAAAGAAAGGAGAGGAGTTGTCTGGGGAGTGGCAAGGGGCGTAAGTGGGTTGCTAACACCGAACAGACCACCCGACACCCGAGTGATGTTAATGCGAGCCAAGCTGGAGCAAAGACAGATCAGAACACCAACTGCATTTTTGATGTTTACGGTCCAGAAATCGCGCTGTTCATCCCTATAAGAATGATGAAGATGCAAATCATCGAGTGTATCTAACGCACTATCCAGGACCTGCCTCTCCTTTGCGCTGTCTTTGTGTGGAAGTGAGAGTGAGCATGCCCCCGGGGGAATGTGTGGCGCTCCCTCCGTGACCCTGCGTGCGTCCAGATGTTTAGCCTTTTACCGACGGCCTATTTGACAGAATATTCGGCGGCAACCGAGTGGAGGGCAGCTGTAACCGTGTTCCACACCGAGGATAGACTTTCTGTCGAAATAAACGATGTCAAGTTAATCATCATAGCAAACGCTTTGTCACACTTTAGGTAATCAAGGTAATATATTTTTGGCTTACTTTTATGTCCGAGTTGTCAGCAGTCTAATTGCTGCCCGAGAATGGATTACCTGTGGTTGAAGACCGTCCTATGCCTGGAGATAAGTGTGTGTGTTCTGTGGAGTGTTTCAGCGTCCCTACAGACCCATTCCAGCCGGAACCACGAGAATGGTAGGCTAAGCGACATTGGCTGAAATTGTACAAATAAGTAATTTATTTCTGAATATCGGATTTATTTAAACAATACATTGTTGTGACAGCAGTACAAATAGAGTACTCAAATGTTCTGTTATGGCCCAGTGAAGCAGTCATGTGTGAAGGAATGGAGAATCCTCCTGCCTTTGTTTCTCACACTGACACACTCATTCTGACCCAGAAACAAGGTTATCATCAGACATGGTCAGGACAAATTCATTTTTTGTATGTGTGTATGCGTGATCAGTTTCATAGACTTACAGATATGTTTGTTCTGGCTGTCAGTATTTTTCCGTTCAATTAAAATGTAAATTTTTACACAGCTTAATCCTGACAGGCTCTTTCATTTGTCCCACAGTGATGGACCTCCTGGCTGCTCTTAACATGTCCCATCCTATCAAGGGAGTATCTAAGACCGAGGGAATGGAACCTGGAACTGTCGCTTTTAAATTCCGCATGCGTGCCCCCCACCTGACTCTCCCTCACCAATACTCCCTATCCCTGGCTTCCACACTACAAAGCAGCATGGGGGTGTACCTAGTGGGGCGTCAGACGGAAAACTCCTCTGCCACCCTGCTCTCTTTCTCCTCCTCCTCTTCCTCCCTCCTCTTACAGCTCTCGTCATCCACCCGCTCGAACTTCCTGCGTCTGGACTGCCATGGCTGCCTGGGGCTCACCAGCGTGTTCTTCCCAGGAGGGAGCCCCTTCTTTGGGGGTGGCTGGGTGCGGGTGGCCCTGGTGCTGGAGCCCGAGCGCCTGGCTCTGTTCGTAGACTGTAGAGAAGCGGTGGTTTTATGGAGGAGAGGAGAAGAGAAGATCAAGCTGGATCTACCCTCAGATCTGGTCGTCACACTAGCCAGCACACAGGGGGACAGCCACAGCAGGTTTACTGTGAGTGCTGTCTGTCACACACACACACACACACATACACAAACTCACACACTCACATGCACACACAAGCAGTTTATTTTCTATCTTTCTCCCCCCCCCCCCCTACTCACACAACCAAGTTGAATTGGTTAAAGTCATTCCTAAGTTTAAATACTGCCTGTCCTTGCTTTTGATAGGCGTGCTGAACGCAAGATATGGAAACTCTAGCGATAACTTATGCAGTAATAACACATATCTCCTAAACCACGTCTCTCCGCCCTATCTCCCTCCATCTCTCCACCCCTCTATCTCTCCATCTGTCTCTCCCCACCCTCACCCTTTATCTCTCCAGGGATATTTGCAGACAGCTGAGATCTCCACCCGGCCATATCAGAAGCGTCCGTGGAACTGTGACAATATAACAGGTACAACAATCTGTCAGATTAAATAGAGCAGTATGAATCTGGTGCTGTGCTCTGGGACCGAGAAACATCAGTCGGCATCCTGTAAGTAATGGTACACTTCCATAGTCATTCTTGGCCGAAGTTCAAAATGTACATACGGAAAGAAAGTCCAAGCCACAATATTGTCATAGTATCTCCCCTGTGCCTGTAGATGCATAGTGTAGATGAGGTTAGGGCATGTATGTTATACTTTTTGCAGTGTATAAAAGTGACTTGGCCTTCAGTTAGACACTTATAAAGGTCTCTTGGGCAGTTATGGTTCATGTGTTTGTGTATGTGTAGGAAGAGTAAAAAAAAACGCGCTGAGAGGTTTTCCATCTGGGTTTGTGCCTAGGCCTTTAGATGAGAAAAGCACTTGCCCCCTCTTCAAGTTTCCTCTCCATGTTTATAAACTGCCCCCCCACTCGCATTTCCTCTCTTGAAACGTACCCTCTTTCCTGACCTTCCGACTTTTTGTTTTGAATGTACACATCTCTGCAGTATTACGTTCTCAAGATGATTTGATCCTAAGTTAGCTGTTCGACCAAGGTAGCTGGCTGCTAATGCAGTGTGGTGTGCTAATGCAGACTCTGGACATGTCTGGTGATGAATGAGAAGTCCAAGCAGTAAATACAAATAATTAAAGGGGCTTAGAAAACAGATGGGTATGGGTCACATACTATGATCTTGCTCAACTCTGACCTCAGAGCGAGACCACACGGAACGAAGACACACCAATGTGTATATTTAGTTGTGTGTGTGTGTATGTGTGTTACACCCCAAGCATTGGGGTTCAATGTAAGTGATATATTTGCTCCCTATGGGAATCCCCTTCTATTATTTGTTTATTTATTTGATCTATTTATTTGGTCTACTTTAGCCTTTTCCTCCCAGGATGTTCGCATGGTTGTCAATGTTTTTATTAGATGCTGTGATTGCTGGTCTGGAGTAGAAAGACCCCCTAGTTCTCCAAATTCCCCCTCTTTTACATCTCTCTCTTCCTGTCTGTCTCTCTCTCTTTCTCTCAGACAGTTGGAGTGAGAGGGAGCGACGCCCCCAACAGGATGTTGCCGAGGGCCAACCCCAGCTCCATCCCCAGGAGGCCAAGGAGCCTCAGGGTGACCAGCCCCACAGAGGTGTGGTCCTGGGGCCTCCTGCACCCCCTCAAGTGGGGCTGCCCAGCCCCCAGGCCCTGGGTGAGGAGAGGCTGAAGGGGCTGGAGGAGAGGCTGGAGGGGCTGACTCGAATGCTGGATATGGTCAAGGCCCAGGTAGAAGAACTGCTACTTATCTGGTCTCATTTCACAGCTTAGATGCTTCACACACTGTGTGCATACCTAGCATGCATTCTGAAGTCCTCTTTGTGTGTAGAATGTTGACCTGCAGGAGCGTGTGCTGTACCTGGAGGGCTGTGACTGTGTGAGACGGCGGTGTGTGTGGGAGGGGCGTGAGGTGGAGGAGGGGCAGCGTTGGGAGACCCACCTGAACACTGTGTGTACCTGCACATCAGGACAGGTCGTCTGTGAGGCTACCACCCAGGGTGAGTACAGCTGCGGTCATGACCCACCAACACGCACGCACACACACACTCACACACACTCGTTCCCTAAATCACCTGACAAATGCAGTCATCCTACACATGCAGCCAACTTGTTTTCTGACTATCTCTTCTGAGCCTTGCTGCCTGATTGTTATTGAAGTGGAGGCCAGTTATCATGGTGACCCAACAGCCCCTTCCCCAGACGCTTGTGCGTCCTCCCCCTGCCGCAACGGTGGGACGTGTCTGACCAATGAAACCACAGGGTTCCACTGTTCCTGCCCCGCCCACACCATAGGACCTGTGTGTGATAGGCTGCTGAGACAGGTAGCTTGCTAACTAGAAAGGACCAGTCTTAACTAAACTAGACTAAACTAAACTAGTACATTCTAGACTAACACGTTAGTGTGTCACAACGCGTTTTACCTAGACTAGACTGTTAACCTAAACCACTACATTTCCCCCAGTATGCTGTGAAGAGTGTTAATCAAATAGTTGCAGTCTGTCTCTGCAGAACTGTATGTGTAGTATCTTTCTTTGTGTGGTCGAGTTGTGTCCGTTTATCAAGGAACTTCAGAAAACTGTGCCTAACAACTAGTCTGGTCATGACTAAACAGTTTGATTTATTTGGCAGGTCACAAGTGCCTTTGACAGGCTTGAGGTGGGTGCAGAAAAAGAGAGGTTTGGATCTGTTGTCTGTAGAGTTGCTGTAGAGTAGTGGTGTGTGTCTTAACTGTTAGCTGAGTTGGTCGTGTACAGTATAGTACAGATGGTCCGTCCTAGGGCAGTGCTCTTAGACGTGTTTGTAGTGCTATAGAACATAGTGCTGCACAGTATGGCTTGTATTGTATTGCATATTACCGGTAACCTGATGGTCTTGGTAGCCAGTATCATTGTTGTGCCTTTGTGAACAGAGAGTTTGGCGTGTTGTTTCTGTGTGAACAGTCAGTTCTGGTGTGTTGTGTCTGTGTGAACAGTCATTCTGGTGTGTTGTGTCTGTGTGAACAGTCAGTTCTGGTGTGTTGTGTCTGTGTGAACAGTCAGTTCTGGTGTGTTGTGTCTGTGTGAACAGTCAGTTCTGGTGTTGTATTGTTGGAAGATGAGGAGGGGTAAGAGGGCGTGTGTGTGTCCAATCCCCCCCCCCCTCCCCACTCCATCGCTGTGTCTAGGCTTGTTGGCAGCCCAGACCGCAGAGCAGCTGTGAGGGTCACAGGTCACCGCGGCAACGCTGGTCCTTCAACCCCACCTCTGGCCTTTGTGAGGACTTCTTATACTGCACAGGAAACACCACCAACAACTTCCTGTCCCTCAGTGCCTGCCAAGAGCAGTGCCTGATGGGAGCCTGCTGCTTCCGCCAGCCCAAACCTGGCAACCCTATCAGCTACAATCAACAGGACTATGATCGCCATGGATACAACATGTCCAACCTAGATGGTACTTTCAAGGAGTATGTCTCCGAATCCCATGGTCAAGAAGAAGACAGTTTCCATGGCAGCACAGACTTGAACTTGACTTGGCTGGACCCTCAAAGAAAGAGAAACAGGAAGAGAAAGAAGGGTAGAAGAAGAGAGAGAAGCCTTGCCGGCATGGATTGCATAGAGACAGATGATGGCGTCTCCTACACTTGCGAGCACCTACCTCTGTTCAAGTGTCAGGCTAGGCTACGAGCCCTCCGGGGAGAGGGGGAGGCTGTGAGTTTCTCCCCTGGCAAGAAGTGCTCCGAGGCGGGCTGCAGCGAGGGCTGTGGCTGCCTCTCTCACGGCCAAGCTCGGAGGTACAGAGAGACCTTCAGGCAAGGCTGCGAGGAGTGCGTGTGCACACAGGGTGGGACGGTGGAGTGTACGTGCACGCAGGCGACGCAGAGGAAAGAGATTCGAGACCTGACGCCGAGAGACAGGAAGCGCTATCAGAGGGCCATCAGGATGCTCCATGCCAGGCCAGGTATCCCTGTCACCTGACCTCACCTGCCTTTCAGATCTACACACATTACACCATTTTTTTTGTGTGTGTGTTTACCAGTTTTATGTATGTACTGTGTGTGTGTGTAGGTATGTGGGAGGGCTATGCCCAGATGAGAGCCGAGTTTGCCCCCCAGGCTGGAAACCACGCCTACTTCCTCCCCTGGCACCGCTACTTCCTCCGTCTGGTGGAGCGTGAGCTCCAGTCCTTGTCGTCATGCCAACTGGCTGTTCCCTACTTTGAGTGGACGGTCGACTCGGGCTCCCTGCTGTCTTCTGCTGCGTGGCAGGCTGGTCTCTTCGGAGGGGACGGGGCCCCTGGCTCCGACTGCGTCCCCCACCACCCCTTCCAAGGCTGGGACTCGCGCTCCCGCTGGTCCCCCTGTCTCCGACGGAGCTTCAACACCTCGGTCTCCCGCTTCTATTCTAACCTCATATCCTGTAGAGCAAGTAGCCTGTGGTACAGTTCCAGTGCGTGACATTGCTCGTTGCTCTGTGTTGGTCCTGTCAGGTGTGGCTGCCAGACGCGGTAACCCTCCAGAAGCTGGTGAATCAGGGAGACTTCCAGCTCTTCTCCCAGACCCTGCAGACCTACTCTGGCCTCTTCAGACTCTGGCTGGGGGGCCACATGGCCTCCCCCCTGGCTGCCTACGACCCCCTCTACCTCTCACACTCTGCCTTCCTGGACAAGCTGTGGACACAATGGCAGGAGAGGCATGGGCATAGGGACGGCCATGTTTTGGAGAGGGGCAAGGCTCATTTGCGTGGCCAGTACTCTGCCCGCCGGGGAAATGTCCGAATGAAACCATTTGGGGTTTCCCCTGACGACGTGATGTCATCAAAGGAACAGCTGTGCGTGGTGTACGTACCCATAACCCTCGGCGCTCCCTGTAATGTGACCTCCTCGCAGAGACAATCCCAGCAAGGCCACAACACAGACGCCAGGCCGCACAACGATAACAAACAGCCGTCTAATTTCAACCATGTCGGTTTGGACCATAATGGGTTCGACCACGGTGGCTATGACGTCAGTGGTTTTGACCGCAGTGGCTGGGACCGCCAAGGTTACGACAAGGATGGTTTTGACCACGACCATATTGACAGAGAAGGATATGATGTCTCTGGGTACAACCGCTACGGGTTCAACCGCTCCAACCTCACGTGGTTTGGGATGAGGTGGGACGGCATGTTTATGACCAACAGGGACAGAGAGGATGGAGAGAGAGAAAAGAAGGAGGAGAAAGAGGGCGATAAAGAGGAGAGAAGAGAAGAACGGAGGGTCAAGGTCATGTCAGAGCTCTTCGTGGATGGCGGCTACAGCACTTACGGTTTTGACCCTTTTGGTTTGGACCGTGGCGGTTTCGATGCATTTGGGTTTCGACCAGACGGTTACGACAAAGACCGCTGCAACTGGTTCTTTGACGGGCCACACTATCTACGCTTTTACTTCCATACCATGCAACAGTTGAGCTCAACCAATCCCCAAGCTCTAAATCACATCACACGTACCTGCCCCCCTATCACCTCCCTTCCCGGGCACTGGCTCAGTCAGGATTGGATGGCTCTCGACCCTAAGCAAGGCTATGCTCTCATTGGTCAGCCACAGAGGGAGTGGGTAGAACAAAAACCTCCTAAAGTTCATCCTTCCATGGTGACATTGTCAAGGCCAGTGGATGTCTGGCTGCCTGTCACCCCTGACCTCAGGTAACCATTTAGGTTAGCTAAAAGGAAAATCCTCTTAGTTTCCAATACTTGGTAAGCAAGACAACTTTGACAGTTTGTGCATTGTGACATCATTTCCTGTTTGTTGGACCGCTGTGTCTAGGTTTTGTTTTGAGCTGCACTGGTTTTCTGGCTGTCCTCTTGGATCCGCGCCGGTGACCTGTCCTGACCTTTGCCGAGAGGCCCGTTGCCGTGGTTACCGCGAGGCAGAATGTCGTGTGCGTAACTGCGGTTCCTGCTTCATAGAGTGGTTGGATCCAATCAGTGGCAGCCATGTCATATGTCAGGACTGGTGACCATTGGCCGCATTCGCGCTGTCACTCAAGAAGTGTGACCAGTGTGGAAGAAAAGACAACAGAAATTCGAAACCTCCCTAAGCTACCAATGTCAAACCAGGTTGATATTTCACGGACACTCTGAAGATATGAAATGGTGAATGAATCAGTGAGGCTGAAAGAAATGATGGATTGGTTGGTTTCCATGGTGACTTTGTGGTCTACTGGTCAAGGTCGAGGTCTTCCTCTGGTTCATCTCTACCTCAGGGACAAAGAGAATTTCCATGCAGGGGTGGAAACAGATAGCCTGGATTCCACATGACTGCTGTATTTAGGCTTTGATCATGTACACAGCCTTGGCTTGCACAGTGAACCACTCAGACACATATAAAGGAATGCAGAATCAGGGTTTCCACTACAAAATGTATCAGTTTTATATGGCAGTTTTGTAGGTAACTCTAAAGGGATTGACAATCAAATCCAAAGATTGACACATAGTTGTTGCCTAATGCATTCTGTGTAATTAAACTCACATAATGGATTGATTCGCACGCACACAGACACACATATGGCATACAGAAATACACTCCGACACACACGCACACACACACATGCAGATACACAGTCCCAGAGTACTGTCAGCACAATGGGACTCTTCAATCATGTGTACACTATGGAAACTATTGTGTAGGAAAGTAAACAAACACATCCCTCTTTTCTTTCTCCTTTCAGTCTGGAACGGCCTACTATGTGCTGTCTAGCCTCTCTGTCTCCTCTTTCTCTCTCTCTCTCTCTCTCTCTCTCTCTCTCTCTCTCTCTCTCTCTCTCTCTCTCTCTCTCTCTCTCTCTCTCTCTCTCTCTCTCTCTCTCTCTCTCTCTCTCTCTCTCTCTCTCTCTCTCTCTCTCTCTCTCTCTCTCACTGTCTCTGCCTCTCATCCCTCTCTCCCTTAATTGTTTCTGCATGTGTTTGTTACACGACACCGATGGCACCCTGCCGACACACTCACTCACACACCCACCCCGCACAAACGCACACCACGCACACACACACACACACATACACACACAGACTTTGATGTGTTGCATGCTCGGTTGACTAGAGGAAATGCCTGTTAGATGCTGGCACAGTGGGCAGCCCCGCTAGCCTCTCTGTGATTATTCACTGACACACACACACACACACACACACAGACACACACATCTCCCAGTCTGTGTCTTCATTAAAGAGATTGCTCACTGAACTGTCTGATGTTTAGCTTGTCTGGTCTAGTCTTTACAGGAGGAAGAGTTCACGATGAGACCACAGAAACATAATGAGCCCCATACAGTGAGACCTCAAATACTCTCTACCATACAGACACCGCGTCTCTCTCTCTGTGTCTCTCAAAATATCTCTCTCAATCATGTTTTAATGGAGTTACAGGGTTAGTCTCTAACTGCGGACCTCTCGGTCACAGTCCATGAAAGAAAATTGTGTGTGTGTGTGAATGTGTGTGTGTGTGAGAAAGGGTGTTACACGAGGAGCATGTTGTTCTGTCATTACTGGCAGGAGAGCTCAGCCAGATGTTCCCCTAGTAACCCAGAGAGAGACCAAGAGAGAGAGGGGAGAGAGAGACAGAGAGAGAGAAATGGAAAGAGAGGAATCAGGAGTCAACAGCTGGGAACATTCAAAGGCACCTCCACAATACTTTGGTTGTTGGATATGTTAACACACACACTGTAACAGTACCAGCTGTGAGAACACACATACTGTACATGCTGCATTATAATAAAGCTGGATTGGTAAAAACTCCCCTCCTGCGGTATCAAGCACTTACAAGTGCTTTTCGCTGGTGTAGCTGGCTTAGGTAATGAAGGTGAAACCTCACACAGGGTAAGGGGGGAAGTGACAACTGACCAGCACACTGAGATATGTACATACATATACATACTGTAGACACCTCCGTAATGTACTGTCTTTCTCAAGGTTGTCATTTGGATGGCCGGCCCCATAATACCTCCTTCAACACCATCGACGGCTGTCAGACCTGTGACTGCAACGTGAGGTTAAGTGCATGCACACGATCCTTGCACCCAAGCCCTGTCTAAAGTGCCACCCTCAAGTTGTTCTGGTTCCCCTTTCTCTCTTTCTTTCTTTCTCTCTCACTCTCCCTTTCTCTCTTAATCTCCCTTTCTTTCTTTCTCTCTTTCTCCTTTTCTCCCAACAGGGTGGTAATAAGCGGTGCTCCACCCCTCCCTGCCCCTCCCTTGACTGCAGGGAGCAGGAGACGCCCCCTGGAGAGTGCTGCCCTCGCTGCAGGGGTTAGTACCGATGTGCACCGCCCACACACCCGCCTGAGACTGGGACGATTTGCCGTGACTGACTGCCATGCGTGTCGTGTCCTTGTGTAGGATGTGTCCATACCGGCATCAGGTACGACCACGGAGCCAAGTGGAGACCGGTGGAGAGCCCGTGCAGTCTCTGTGACTGTGAGGTTAGTCTCTCCTGTGTGGGTCTCCCTCTGTCGCCCGGCACCTCGAAGGTTGACTGGTGTCTCCTTGTGTTCGTCCCCTGACCCCTGACCCCTGTTTCCCTGCTCTTCCTGGGGCAGGAGGGCCGTGTTCGCTGTGAAAAGGAGCAGTGTCGCCCCACCTGTAAGAACCCCGCCCCCCCGCCGCCCAACTCCTGTTGCCCTGTCTGCCATGGTAAGTGCGTGTGTGTGCATGTGTGGCCGTGTTTGTGTAAGTGTGTATATGCCAAGTTGTGTGTCCTTGTGTGTTTCAGGCTGTGGGCTGAATGGCCATGACTTCCCCAATGGAGCAGTGATCCCAACAGGAGACCGCTGTCAGGAGTGTGTGTGTGTGGTATGCCATTCTTTATATTGGATGTTCATTGTGTGTGTGTACATGTGTGTGTTTTCCTGCATCTATATACATATAAGGATATGTGTGTCGTTTTCCTGCATCTATATACATATAAGGATATGTGTGTCGTTTTCCTGCATGTATATACAAATAAGGATATGTGTGTCGTTTTCCTGCATGTATATACATAAGGATATGTGTGTCTCAAACTCTAACTTGTGTTTTTCTCTGGCTATCCCAGAATGGAGATGTGGTGTGTTCCCCGCTCCACTGCCCCGCCCCTGCTTGTCAAAACCCTGTGCATCGCCCCGGAGACTGTTGCCCACGGTAACCGACCGGTTGCGGTCGCAACCAGTGACACCCTGAGCAGCACAGCTTTGGCTGCAGGTGAGGGTTGCCTCCAGTCTGACTCCAGTCTCTCTCTGCAGGTGTGAGCAGTGTGACTTTGACTCCCAGGTGTTTCTGGATGGACAAACCTTCCCCTCCAGGACAGATCCCTGCCTACGCTGCCAGTGTTTAGTAAGCGACGAGTGTGTGTGGGTGTGTCTGCATGTGTGTGTGTGTACATGTCTGTGAGATTGTTTTACGGCCAAAAAGTCCAAGCTAGCAGGTCATAATGTTCCTTGCGTCTGGCAGGCCGGCCAGGTGTCGTGTGAGAGGGTGGACGCCTCGTGTCCCCCTCTGTCCTGTAGCCACCCAGCCAAGACCAGCGGAACATGCTGCCCCACCTGTGACAGTCAGTGCGTTTATGTGTCTCATACTACACTACAGCTGTATTACAACATCCACGTGTGACTTGTAAAAGTGTGGCACAAGCGCCAATGTCAGCCTTTCATTCTTTCTCTCGCCTTTTTCATGTCATCCAAGTCTGCGATGATGTCAAGTTGTATGTCTTTTTTTTTCTTTTTTTTTACAAGCAATGTCACAAAAGGCTCCACATACACCCATACAACTGCACACAAGCCGAGCTTAAACCTATAAGAAAAAACTCCCAGGATGGTCCTAAATGATATCAGCTCATTTTCTAGTGTTTCTTATTGAGGATCGATGGTTGTGTTTGCAGTGTGTGAATATGAGAGGAGGGTGTTTGATAACGGGCAGGTGTTTAAACCAGCGGGCAGCGGACCTTGTCTTCAGTGCAGGTGCAAGGTGAGTGCGGAACACGCACACACAAACGCATACACACCCACGGACGTACCGTGATCTGCATGCACATTTGGGGTGTGTGTTCCTCAGGATGGATATGTGAGGTGTCACGAGGAGAGGTGTCCGCCAGTGCTGTGCTCCAACCCTATCAGAGACCCTCAGCTCTGCTGCCCCATCTGCAAAGGTTCACACACACACACACACACCCACACACCAGCACTAACACACGCAAGCACACACGTTCATACACGGACACACGCGCGCACACACACTAACTGGCACACACACACACAGGACATACAAAAATGACATATTTTCTAGTTCACACGTCACAGTCGAGCCCCTCTGTCTTGGCAGTGTGTGTGTTGGAGGGTGTGGAGTATGAAGAGGACTCTCAATGGCAGCCTGACGGCCCCTGTTCCACCTGCTCCTGTCTGAACGGAGAGGCAGTGTGCACACACACGCAGTGTCCCCCGGTTACCTGCCTACACCCCACCAGGAGCAAAGGTACGTGTGTGTGTGTCTAATTGTGTGGGTGTGTACGCGGGAGAGCGAGGGTGTCTGTGCGTGAGAGAGAGACTTGAGCGTGTACGTGTGTGAGAAGGAGAGACTGTGAGTGTGCGTGTGTGTAACTCCATCCCCCTCTCTCCTTCGCTAGGCTCCTGTTGCGCTGTGTGCGAGAGCTGCTCGTTTAACCAGCGTATCTATAGAAACGGACAGACCTTCTCCACCCCTGACAGACCCTGTCAGACCTGCAGCTGTGTGGTGAGAACAGATCTCAAACCACCTCCTAGTCCTATCATAGGAAGGAATGGAGCTGCTGCTCTACTGATCGACTCCATCCAGTTTTCAGATCTGCAGACAGTGATTAAAGGAACTCAATGTGCTCTCTGCTGCCCCCTCAGGATGGTACAGTGAAGTGTGAGAGATCACCTTGCCCACCAATGAACTGTTCGAACCCAAACACTCCTCATGGAGAGTGTTGCCCTAAATGCCCGGGTAACCCGCCCCGCAAACCCAATTACACACACTTACACACACAAACAGAATGATACTGTGTCTAGACATGTTTGATGTGTTTTCCAGACTGTTCCTTTGAGAATCGCGTGTTTGTGGATGGCGAGGCGTTCCCCAACCCTGTGAGTGCGTGTGAGGACTGCGTGTGTGAGGAAGGGCGGGTCCAATGCCACCCCTCCGAATGCCCCCGCCCTCACTGTAACGCCCCCCTCCCTGGCACCTGCTGTCAGAACAACTGCAACGGTATGCTCTCTCTCTCACACACACATTTATTACATTACATTTACATTACATTTAGGAGACGCTCTTACCCAGAGCGACTTACAGTAAGTACAGGGACATTCTCCTGAGGCAAGTAGGGTGAAGTTCCTTGCCCAAGGACACAACGTCATTTTGCATAGCCGGGGAATCGAACCAACAACCTTCTGATTAATAGCCCGACTCCCTACCCGCTCAGCCATCTGACCCCCCACATACACATGCACGTACACACACCCACTTACAAATGTACATACATACACACACACGCAACAACACACTCATTCACACACACACACACACATTCTGAAGTCCAGTCGTCCAGTCATCCAGTCATCGAACCTTTTCCTGTATGCCATGTCACAATAGTGTGGTATGTCAGCCATGGTGTCCCCCCCAGTGATTGGTGCTCCTCTACAGGTTGTCGTTATGCGGGAAAGGAGTACCCCAATGGACAGGAGTTCCCACACCCTTCAGACAAGTGCAGGACATGCCACTGCATAGTGAGTCTACTCACCGTGTTTGTTTACTGCCTTGCTATACACATTTCCCAGGTTTGTTTCCAGTTATAGTTGGTCAGTTTCTCACCGTGTGTGTGTGTGTGCTTGTGTTTGTTGTAGAATGGTAACGTCCAGTGTTTGATGAAGAGGTGCCCCCCACTGCAGTGCTCCGACCCTTACATGCAGCCTGGAGAGTGCTGCCCCCAGTGTCCAGGTAGGAAAGTGCAGGCAGGGAGAGAGCAGTGAACAAGGGTAGGAAGCTACCACCGACTATTAGGATCCACCCCCAGCTTGGCAGGTTAGAGGAGTGTCTCAGTACCTGGATTGGAGTTCACCCCACCTATTCTTTAATCCCCCCCCCACACACACACTTCCAAGCTCCCCCTGCAGATTGTGTTTACGAGGGCGGACCGTACAGACACACACAGCGCTTCTATGACCCCGCCGACACCTGCCGAGCATGCCTGTGCACCAACGGGACTGTCCACTGCCAACGCAAGCCCTGCCCACTGGCCACCTGCTCCCACCCAATCACACAGGAGTGCTGTCGGACATGTGATGGTAAAACGCAAATGATTACGCACAGCGCCCACAACAGTGTTGCGAGATTACGTTCACGTCACATATTCATTCGGCAAATACTTTCAGAGCACATGATTGTATGATGTTCCACACTTGCCATGCCTGTGTGTGTGTGTGTCTGCCAGGCTGCCAGTACGAGGGCCAGGAACACGCCAACGGGGCGTCCTGGAGGGATGTGTCCGACCCGTGCGGAGTGTGTGTGTGTCGGGAAGGCTCCATCCACTGCGAGAAAAAGCCCTGTCCACAAGTCTCCTGTGCCTTCCCCGTGCAGGGCGAGTGCTGCATGGAATGTCGTGGTGAGGCTACCCCCCCAACCCTCACCTCTTCCCCCAACACCCAGCTCCACCAGCCTGGCTCACCCTAACCCTCTTCTGGGTGTCTGTCCCTGGGTGCCTTACAGGCTGTCTATTCCACGGTCAACTGCTTCCTGACAGTTTTGAGTTTGTCTCTGAGGATGACCCGTGCTCTGTTTGCTCCTGCGACCGAGGGGACGTCCAATGCACTGACCTGTACTGCTATAACGAGTGCACACACCCCTACAGGCCTCCCGGTAGCTGCTGTGGGGAGTGTAATCGTATGTACACACACTCACACACACACGTGCGGTCATAGACACGCCCACGTACACAAACACTCACTAACACACACACGTGCGGTCATAGACACGCTCGCATGCACACCGAATGAACACATACACTCTGTACATGTACACATGCAGTCATACACACACTCTCAAACATGCACACATTCACAATCACACTCCCTCACGTACGCTGGACACACACACACACAAACACATGTGCCCACTCTCAAACACAAAGACACTCGCACAAGCTTCAGTTCCACTTTAATAATACTCGTAATAAGTGTCTTGCATTCTCAATATCTGTGGAAATATTGTCTCTTGACAGGCTGTTTCCATAACAACGTGATCCTCACCAGTGGTCAGTCCATCACTGACCCCAGTAACCCCTGCTCAGAGTGCACCTGCCAGGTAACACACACATATACACGTACATACACACACATACACACACCACACAAATGATAGATCACCAGCATCTACTAGCAATCCAAAAACTGTTTTCCAACACCCTCCAAAAATCCTGTACCCTATAATGCAGACTATAATATCATATCCTACTTCCTAAAATACATCCTTCCTGTGATGTATCCTACAGTAGATCCTATATCCACATCTAACATCATCCTGTAATCATGTAGACAGGCTTCTAACCCTCTGTCTTGTGTGTAGTTTATGTGAGTCATGTCCGGTGTTTGTGTTTCATTGTAGAGCGGTTCGCTGAGGTGCGAGCCGAAGCCGTGCCCCCCAGCCCACTGCCCTCACCCAATCACCAGCTCCTGTGCCTGCCCTGTCTGTGAAGGTACCACCTTCACTCCCCTGAACCGCATGCACTGCATGGGTCTGTCTGTTTGTTCTAACTTACTGTGTGTGTGTCTATGTGTGCGTGTGTGGTAGGTTGTCTGTTTGAGGGAGGGACCTACGCTGACGGACAGGTGTTTCCTGCAACCAGAGCACGGTGCGAAGACTGCACATGCACAGTGAGTGTGTTCGGGGACGAAGCTCGGGGGCGACGGTCAGTATCATCCTAACACACACGTTGTGTGTACGTGTCAGAGGGGGCAGGTGGTGTGTGTGAAGAGGAGGTGCCCGGCAGTGTCGTGCCCCCACCCTGCCGTGGACGGCTGTGAGTGTGGGGTGTGTGACGGATGTCGCTTCCACGGACGGGACTGCACCAACGGGGAACGCTTCTCTGACCCTGCAGACCAGTGTCAGCGCTGCACCTGCCTGGTACGCCACACACATACACAACATACACACGGGCACACACACAAAGGTGGTTGGATTTCACATGTAAAATACATGTGAGATCTAACGGGCATATACATACGTAATACAAATATGATATGACTTACAGTAATACTGTAGTGGTAGTAGCCTAGCTGATCAAATGATTTCAATCAGAACCTCAGAGTCATTAGAGTAAGACTGTCAGATAGGTTAGCCATGTAAACCATCAGCTATTGTCAGGACACGTCTTGATGTCCCTGGTGTGTGCGTGCGTGTGTGTGTGTGTGTAGAACGGGGGCGTGGTGTGTGTGTCCGTACCGTGCCCGGCCGTGGCGTGTGCTTCTTCCGTCACCCCCCCGGGGGAATGCTGTCCCGTGTGCAGTGGGGTGTGTCTGTACCAGGGGAACGAGCACCAATCTGGGACCTCGTTCACCCCCACCTATGACCCCTGCTCCACCTGCACCTGTCTGGTGAGTGGGCCGATGACCCCCCACCTCCCCTCCCACTGCAGAGTCCCTGAGCGCCAACCCTGGATGTTTTCCATCTCCTCTTTTCACATCTGTTTTTGTCTTTTCGCTCTGTATTGTCTCTGTCTGTATCTCTATGGCTCTCCCTCTACCTCCCTCTCTCTATCTCTCTCTGTTTCTCTCTATGTCTCTCTCTCTCCTCCCCCCTCTCCCAGAACGAGGTGGTGAGCTGTCAGAGGAAGCCCTGTCCGTCACAGTGTTCCCACCCAGTCCCAGCGGGGGGCTGCTGTCCCGTGTGTGACTCCTGTCTGTACGAGGGCCTGGTCCAGCCCCACAGGAAGACCTTCTCCTCCACGCACAACCCCTGCCAGCGCTGCACCTGCATCAGGGGCACCGTCACCTGCGTGCCCCTCCTCTGCCCCCCCACCCCGTGCGCACAGCCCCGCACCCCCCCGGGAGAGTGCTGCCCCCAGTGCACAGGTGCCGCTCAGCGTGTTCTGTGTGGGTTTGTTTGTGTGTGTGTGTGGGAGGGAGGGAGGGAAGGAGGGAGGGAGGGGGTGATTGTATTTACGAGAAGCGCGTCAGAGATTCTCTCTGTTTATCTGAAGACGTGTGTGTGTTTGTCCGTCAGTGTGTTTGCTGGATGGCCAGGAGTACAGTGATGGACAGCTGTGGACACGGACCTCCAACCAGTGTTCCACATGCTCCTGCAAGGTTAAAGCCCACTTTTAAATACACTTGGTGGGGGGGGGGTATTTAGAATGTATTGAGGTCATTGTTTGTGTGTGTGTGTGTGCATGTGTGTGATTGTTTCAGGCGGGGGAGGTGAAGTGTGTGTCTCCAGAGTGTCCGACGCTGCTCTGCATGCACCAAGTGACTGAGCCTGGGGCCTGTTGTCCACGATGCAGAGGTAGCTGCTACACACACACACACACACACACACACACACATACACAGACACACAAACACACAAACACACACACACATACATTCTGCTTTCACTTCACCTCAACGAATGATCAGTGTTTAATCTTAACTGCACGTGTGTGTGTCAGGGTGTATGTATGATGGGGAGGAGTACTTGGAGGGCAGTAGCTGGTTTGCAGACTCCACTCCCTGCAAGTCATGCATGTGTGTGGAGGGGGTGACCACCTGCTCCGAGGTGCGCTGTCTCTCCCCCTGCATCAACACCATCAGCGTCCCTGGAGAGTGCTGTCCGGTGTGTGCAGGTAGGACACACGCATACGCACACAAACCTGCAGAGATTTCCAGACCAGAAATCCTTCGAAAGAGAGTATAGCTGGATATCAGGACGCCTGTGTGTTTCATGTGTGTTTCTCTCTGAAGGTGTGAGTGTGAAGGTGTGTGTAGATGTGTCTCACATGCTGTGTGTTTTACCAGACTGTGTGTTTGAGGGAAGAGTGTACGGCCCAGGAGACAGCTTCAACCCAGCTAGTGATCCATGTCAGATCTGCACCTGTGAGGTAAGACACACACACACATGACACATCCTGGGGGCTTTTACTCCTCTACCTCATCTGTGATGTGTGTGCGCTGTGTTTCCCAGGTGATGTGTGTGTGTCTCCCAGGTGATATGTGCGGTGTGTTTCCGAGGTGATGTGTGTGTGTCTCCCAGGTTATGTTTGTTGTGTGTCTCCCAGGTGATGTGTGTTGTGTATCTCCTAGGTGATGTGTGTGTGTCTCCCAGGTGATGTGTGTTGTGTGTCTCCTAGGTGATATGTGTTGTGTGTTTCCTAGTTGATGTGTGTTGTGTGTCTCCCAGGTGATGTTTATTGTGTGTTGCCAGGTGATGTTTGTTGTGGTTCTCCTAGGTGATGTGTGTTGTGTGTCTCCTAGGTGATGTGTGTTGTGTGTCTCCTAGGTGATGTGTGATGTGTGTTTCCTAGGTGATGTGTGTTGTGTGTCTCCTAGGTGATGTGTGTTGTGTGTCTCCTAGGTGATGTGTGATGTGTGTCTCCTAGGTGATGTGTGTTGTGTGTCTCCTAGGTGATGTGTTTTGTGTGTCTCCCAGGTGATGCCTGACGGGGAGCAGCACCTGAGGTGTTATCGTAAGCAGTGCCCCAGCCTGGTGGACTGTCCCAAGAACAACATCCTGCTCTCTGGGAGTGACACCTGCTGCCCTGTCTGCGCCCGTCAGTAGCTCTAACCAGTAACACCAGCCTGTCATCCTCTGCTACTGGAAGCTCGTCTGTATCAGTCTCACAAACCTCTTTGTGTGTGTGTGTGTGTGTGTGTGTGTGTGTGTGTGTGTGTAGAGCCCCTTAGTAACTGCACAGCCACACTGATTGGAAACGAGGTCCTGGCCACAGATGACCCATGCTTCACCTGCCAGTGCAAGGTACCATACAATAACCCCCATACAGAACCTGTCCTTTGTATCAGGCTGTGGACTGTATGCTTCCACATTAGGCATACTGATATAGCCTGTTTGTGTGTGTGTGTGTTTGTGTGTGTGTGTGTGGTAAACAGGACCTGACGTGGACATGTCTTCACCAGGGCTGCCTGCCGCTTAACTGTCCCCCCAACGAGCAGTTCACCCCCCCAGACTCTTGCTGTCCTGTGTGTGATGGTCAGTGCCTCAGATGAGCCTGTGTTCCATCTCTCTCTCCCTCTCTCTCTCTCTCTCTCTCTCTCTCTCTCTCTCTCTCTCTCTCTCTCTCTCTCTCTCTCTCTCTCTCTCCCTCCCTCTCTATATCTCCCTCTCTATCTCTCCCTCTCACTCTCTCCCTCCCTCTCTATCTCTCTCTCCCTCTCTTTCCTTCTCGGTTTTCCACCCTCTCTCTCTCGTTCTCTCTTTTTCTCTCCCTCTTCCTCTCTCCCTCTGTCTTTGTCCTCTCTATCCACCAGGGCCTGTTTCGACGTAGGGAATGGCCCACATTCTGTCTGTACATCAGCAGGTCAGTGTATCTGTCTGTCCGTCCGTCTTTCAGAGTGCGTGCTGGAGGGAGGCAGCAAGCGCGTGTCCAATGGAGAGAGCTGGACTGACATCGAGGACGAGTGCATCACGTGCACCTGCAACGTAAGTCGTACCTAGATCGGAAGCCATGCTTCCCGTTTGTGAAACAAACAGCAGCGCTCACACTCTCTGGTCCCTGTGTTGGTGTCCTCAGCTGGGCTATGTGGAGTGCAGCATCGCGGAGTGTGTGTCCACCGTGTGCCGGGACGGCCTGGTGAGAGTGAAGACTCCTGGGAAATGCTGCTATGAATGCCAAGGTGCCAGCCGTGCTCTCTTCACTGTTATCAGACACAAACACGAGTGACAAGTCAGTTGTACTGCACGGTCCCTTGACCTGCACTGTGTAGGACATGGGTGTAGTGTTCCTACTAATATGTATGTGTGTGTGTGTGTTGCAGACTCCAGCGTGTCGTGTGTGTACCAGGGCTCAGTGTACTTGTCCAGTGAGCAGTGGGAGGTGGATGAGTGCACCAGCTGCACCTGCGTGTCTGGAGACGTGCACTGTCACAGCGAGCGCTGCCCCCCCACCGCCTGTAGACCCGTTAGTACACACACGCACACACATACAGAGACACACACATTCAAACACACACACATACAGAGACACACTCACACATACAGAGACACATACAGAGACACACATACTCATACAGAGAGACACACACACTCTACTTCATACTCACACACGTGTTTCTTCCCCCCAGGATGAGACCCCTGCGGTGGTCCCAGGTGTGTGTTGTCCCCACTGCCTGCCCCGGCCAGCCACCTGCATCGCATTCGGGGACCCCCACTACCGCACGTTTGATGGACGCATGCTGCACTTCCAGGGGGCGTGCACCTACGTGCTGGCGCAGGACTGTGAGGGCGGGGACTTTAGGTGAGGAGTTACCATGGCGACTAGGGGAGAGGAGTTACCATGGTGACCAGAGTTTTTTTATTCATTTTTTAAGAACATGAAACCACCATTAAAGAGTAATACTCTGTGTGTGTGTGTGCGTGTCTGTGTGAAGTATCCACACGACTAATGATGACCGCGGCCGTAAGGGAGTATCCTGGACCAAGGAGGTGACTGTCTTTATAGGAGATGTTGTGGTGCAGCTACTCCAGGACTGGATAGTGAAGGTTGGTGTGTGTGTGCACGCATGTGTGTACGTCTGCAAGTGTGTGTGTGTGTGTGTGTGTGTGCAGTATTGGATTCCTCCTTGGCTGTCATACACCTTCCATTCTGCTCGACCAATCAGAGGAACTGAAGTAAGTGTTGACTTCCAGGTCAACTTTGAGGCTGTGACCCTGCCCTTCCTCAGAGAACCCTACATCTACATAGAGCGCCAGACCAACACCATCTTGCTCAACACCAACATCGGCCTGAAGGTACAGACACGCTGTGTTCACCTTCCAAAGAGAAAGGATTCAAATGGCCATTGGTTGATATATTCAACAGTACAATAGTAAGCTAATCAATATTGCGGTATGCTCTCTGTCACATCCTGTCATACTGCTCTTGTGACAAGAGTGTCTTATGAGGACAAAACCATAGCTATATACCCACCTATCCAGCAGCCACCACCAACACTATTATAGTACACATACACATAATACACCATCCCTCTTTCTATCCCTGTCCTCTCTCTCTCTCCCCCTCTCCCTCCCTCGCTCCCTGACTTGTCTTCCCCTAGGTGTTGTGGAGTGGTCGTTCTCACCTGGAGGTGAGCGTTCCAGGCTCCTACAAGAATCACACCTGCGGCCTCTGTGGCAACTTCAACAATTACCCTCAAGACGACCTCCGCACCCCCAGCAGACAGATCAGCCAATCAGAGGCAGCTTTCGGGAACAGCTGGAAGGTAAGGGAGGAGTTTCAGGAGGAAGGCGGGAACGGGGTGGATTGGACAGGACAGGAGACGCCAGGGAGATTTAGTTGAGGGTGCTTCTTCATTAAAGTCCCTATTTTATTTGGGGCTGTCAGGTGGAAGGTAGCAACCTTAGTCTATCCTCCTGTCGCGGTGGAGAAGATGTCGACCCCTGTAAGGATGCGGGCTACCAAGCCAGGAAGGGAGCGAACGCCCGCTGCAAGGTCCTAAAGTCCTCCGTGTTCACGCCGTGCCACCGCGTGCTGCCCCCGGAGGCGTGGTACGGAGCCTGCGTGTACGACCTGTGTGCCTGCGGGGCCAACGCTGACGAGTGTCTGTGCGACACCCTGGAGGCGTACGCTGGCCAGTGCAGAGAGGCCGGGGTCATACTGCAGTGGAGGAGCCCGTCGCTGTGTGGTAGGGTCACTTTAACCCTTGTGTTATCATCGGGTCATTCTGACCCATCAGTCATTGTGACCCACCATCGTATTGCGACAACTTTACCGCATACAAAATCAAAGTGAGGCATTTTCTTTTATCCGTCGGGCTGTCTCAGACCCCCCCAAGGTTAAAAGGAAATGCTATTTATTTGTTTTTGTATTGGGTAAAATTGGGTAAACACAACGATGGTTCGTTGTGAACCCTTGGGTCATGTGACCCGAAGGCAGCACAAGGGTTAAGACACACACACACATAAACACAAACACATACGCAGACAAAAAAACACACTGTTTATTACAACCACGACTCACACTGCTTTTTTTACTCCCTCCCTCCCTTTCTCTCCCTCTACGCCTCTCTCTCTCTCCCTGTGTAGCGGTGGGGTGTCCTGTGGAGAGGGGCTTTGTGTTTGACGAGTGTGGCCCCCCATGCCCAGTGACCTGCTTTAACAAGAATGTGCCACTAGGGGTGATAGAGAGCCACTGCTTCAAGCCCTGTGTGCCAGGCTGCCAGTGTCCTGCCGGCCTGGTTCTGCACAACAACTACTGTATACCAGCAGAGAAGTGTCCCAAGATCATTCATGGCAACCCCTAACACACACACACACACATACACACACACATTTCAAATTTACTGTAACTAACATACCTCCCCAGCCTACCTACTTCGGCACGTGTTAATTACGGGAGCCGTTGAGGATATTGGGACTGATCTTCAAAAATATTTGGTTGCTTTTTTAATAAATGTTATGAATACAATTGTAATGTTAAGATATGAATTATTATTCTGTGCCTTGTGTGCAATAACAGATGTGTTCTTGTTATGCTTTGTTTGTGGGATTTCACTTCATGTTCTTCTGTTCTTCAAAAAATTAAAGTTTCACAAATTTGGTGTTAAATTTGTCTATTACTTGTACACAAACATACAAACTGCCTGATTGTATTGGAAGCAGAATCCATTGCACAGGAGATAAGGTAAGATGTGTGACATGGTCTGGTTTAACATGATACTAACCCTCCTGTGTGGGTCCGATAGACAAAATGTCACTTTCGTTGACTGGTAACTTGATCTATGTGTTGCCCTGGTGACGCTGTAGCGATATCCTGTTTAATTCATCCGTCTGCACTGACAACATGGAGGAGGTAGGAGTAGCAGCATTCTGTAGGAATGTTTGCTGCCACTGCATACTATTATTTTTCGTGTGTGTGTGTTTGGGTGTGTGGAGAATAGGAGTATTTAAGTGGGTGTGCAAGAAATAAGCATGTTGATACTTGGCACAGTTAGTTGCAAATAACCAGTCTCTGGGTCAGCATCCCGTAAACCTGTTTTTAAATGTGTGTGTGTGGGCGTGCATGTGTGATTCAATCTCCAGGAGTGTGTGACTGGTCTGTACAAGTCTCTAGGCGTCTCTGTAGGTGCGGAATTCTCCCCCGGGGATCTGTGTGTGCTCTTCCACAAGGTGCTGCATCAGCCCTCCAGCCAGGAAGATGCACTCGCAGCCACCAGGAGGGTTAGGGTTATTAGGGACCTACCAACACTCTCACACACACACACACACACACAAAGAGCCCCACAGCACCCACAGATTTACATTTTGTAATTTAGTCATTTAGCAGACGCTCTTATCCAGAGCGACAGATAATGGTTTCCCCTCCTCAGGTGGCAGGGGAGGACGACAGCTGGTCCTGCTCTGGAAGGAACGTTCTGGATGTTCTCCTGGAGATGGAGACAGAGCGAGGAAGGAGAGAAGAGGTAGAGGAGAGAATGAGACAATTCTAAGTGTCCTTGAGGAACTAAAAACTGAAACAAGAGCGTGAATGCGAGAGGAGGTCCGGTAAAAGGGGAGGGGAATTGACAGCGTGCACGAGAACACCCGGTGGTCTGCGTCTGAGACGTCCCTCCTCTCTGCAGCTCTACTGGGACCTCCGGCTGCTAAGCGTGGGGACACAAACACATCCATCCACATCCACACCAGAGACACACGCCACATCCAGTGACCGGGACGACAGCCCAGAGGTACTGGCGTTTTGTGGTGAGGCTTGGTCATGGCGATGACGCTTCGCTCACGCCTGTCGCTGACACTCTACTGCCCCCTACCTGCAGAAAGGGAGGCTGGCAGGAGACAGAGAGCAGGGGGAGAGCAGCAGAGGGTGGATGTGGAGACTGAGGAGGACAGCTAGACAATGCTGGGCCAGGTAGGAATTAGGCAGGACACATCTACCGGAAGAATCCTTCTTTCTCCTTAACTTAAATCCTGTGTGTGTGTTTCTCCCCAGACTGGTAGTAGGTGGTGTGTGTAGCGTCCTACCATCTCTGAGCCAAGGTGAGACGTCAGAGAGCGCGGCAGGGACTTGGGCTGGAGTTCACACGCTGAGGTGTGTCTCCGTGTCTGAGCTCCATCTACTGGTGGAAGTGAAGTACGACACGGTCACTCACACCCTCTGCACAGAGATGCTCCAGGAAAACCTGGGTGAGAGAAGATACCACGCTGTGGAACCCCTCAGATAAAACGAGGTGACAACGGTTAGTATAGAAACCTGGTTTGTCTGACCAAATCACAGGCCAGGATAACTGGGGGAGCCTGTCGCCATGGCAGCGGGAAGAGAGGGCGGCGGAGCTGGGAGAGAGGATCGCGGAGGCACTGGAATCAGGCGACTTGCTGCGTCTGTGTGATCTGCCTGGAGCATTCAGGACATACAGGTAACACACCTACACACACACACACAATGGTGTCGTCATGTCCTCACGATGACCATCCAACTGAATGATAGGTCCCATGAGGGCGTGACATCGAAGAGTTGTCCTGATTCGATACAACCAAGGGTAGAGTTTTGGACGGCCATCTCCCTCCTCGCTAAGATTCAGGCCTCCCGACAGGATGAGAAAAAGGAACTGACAACGCTGAGCAAGAGGTAAACACACGCACACACACAGTGTTCTGACAGACCACTGACTGAATTGACCTGCTCCATTGTCCTGTGTCTCTGGAGGTTGGACCAGCCAGCCCTGCAGCTGTTGAGTCTGTACGTCCGACTGGCCACAGTGAGAGCCCAGAGGGAGCGGCAGTCCCCAGGAGCCCTGCTTGCTGCCTGGCAGGCCTGGCAGGCCTGGTGAGACGCCGCACTCTCTCACACTACAGCGTCGCAACACCGTCTTTGCTTTCTGTCCTTGCAGAACCCGCGTTCGACTGAACGGACAATGTTCACCGCACGTTTTCAACGTCTCGGCTTTGCTTCCTCCGTTTCTTCTTTTCTCCCTCCGTCCCTCCCCCCTCCCTCCCCTCCCTCCCTCCCTCCCTCCGTCTCTCCCTATCTAAGGCCGTCTGTGAGGAGCCCCGGGATTACAGAGCAGGCCCGACTCTTGCTCCAGGAGGGGGGGGAGGAGGGGGGGGAGGAGGGGAAGGCAGTGGAGCATTCACCCTGGATCTCATCCCAGCAGGTATACAGACACGTCCCGTATCAGTCGCTCACATGCTGCTCCCACTGTGATACCAGGGGGAGAGTGACTCTCTCCCCTCTCCCTGCAGTCTGTGCTGTACTACATGGTGCTGAGTCAGGAGCAGGAGAGGAGATATCTGCTCAGGCTGCTGCATGGGGTCTCCCTGGAAGATCTGCAGGGGCTGGGAGGACAGAGCTCACCTGGAGAGGGTCTGTCTGTCTGTCTGTCGCTCTGTCCGTCCTTACAACTAGCTGTCGTTTTGTTGTCCTGTCTGTCTGTTATGCACTATGGGATCTGTCGTTGCAGTCTAACAGTAAGTGTTGACGTTTTCTTCTAGTGCTTACCCAGCAGAGGGAGGTTGCTCTGAGAGAGGCGTGTGTGAGGAAGATGAAACACACACATGCCATTCTGCAGACACACACTCAGACCCAGTCACCCCAGGAATCTCCTATACTCCAGCTTCAGCCTCAGTCCCAAACCGAAACAGCCAAGATGCAGAACCAGGGCCAGACCCAGGACCAGACCCAATACCAGACCCACATCCACCCCCAGGACCAGATCCACATCCAGACCCAGGGCCAGACCCAAGACCAGACCCAGGGCCAGACCCACATCCAGACCCAATACCAGACCCACATCCACCCCCAGGACCAGATCAACATCCACCCCCAGGACAAGAACCACATCCAGACCCAGGGCCAGACCCAAGACCAGACCCAGGGGCAGACCCACATCCAGACCCAGGACCAGACCCAGGGCCAGACCCACATCCAGACCCAGGACCAGATCCACATCCAGACCCAGGGCCAGACCCAAGACCAGACCCAGGGCCAGAACCACATCCAGACCCAATACCAGACCCACATCCACCCCCAGGACCAGATCAACATCCAGACCCAGGGCCAGACCCACATCCAGACCCAGGGCCAGACCCAAGACCAGACCCAGGGGCAGACCCACATCCAGACCCAGGACCAGACCCAGGGCCAGACCCACATCCAGACCCAGGACCAGACCCACATCCAGACCCAGGGCCAGACCCACATCCAGACTCAGGGCCAGACCCAAGACCAGACCCAGGACCAGATCCACATCCAGACCCAGGGCCAGACCCAAGACCAGACCCAGGGGCAGACCCACATCCACCCCCAGGACCAGATCCACATCCAGACCCAGGGCCAGACCCAAGACCAGACCCAGGGCCAGAACCACATCCAGACCCAATACCAGACCCACATCCACCCCCAGGACCAGATCAACATCCAGACCCAGGGCCAGACCCACATCCAGACCCAGGGCCAGACCCAAGACCAGACCCAGGGCCAGACCCACATCCAGACCCAGGACCAGACCCAGGGCCAGACCCACATCCAGACCCAGGGCCAGACCCAAGACCAGACCCTGGAGTCAGTAGGGCCCTCTTCCCAGTCCGAGTGGGGAGCCTGTGCCCTGGTCCTCCTGACCCAGCTCATGGAGCTCCAGGAGGCCCAGGTCTCTGCAGTACTGCCCTCTCTGGTGGACATGGTAAGAACACACCCATGGAGCAAGGTTCACTAGAACACATATAGAGTGTTGTTCTGATTTCTATTATTAAGAAATGTGTTCATATCCTTTGTGTGTGTGGATCAGAGGGAGCAGCATCTACTGGCCCTGAGGAAGGAGCATGAGTGGGATCTCAGAAACCCTCGTCTCAACTGTCTGCTCACTCTCCTGACCTCGGAGGCCCCGCCCATCCCCTCCTCCCTCCTCCCCCCTGACCCCTGCCCGGAACCCTCTCCACCAATCCCAGCCCAGAATAATGTCACAGACACAATACCGGAGCAGAGGGCCATGGATGGGAACCAGGTTCCCACTGACGGGAGGAGGGAGAGACAGGATATCTGTACAGGTAGTTCGAATCATACACACACACACACGCACACACTTCTTTGCGGCCGTTTAAGGATGTGTGTGTGTACAGGCTGCGGGGAGACCTTTGAGGACCTGCCCTACCTGGAGATCCTATGCGTCCCACCCACGGTGGATTCCTCCAACACCCACCAAGCCTGCTCCCACACCTCCACTGAAGGGGAGAGTGCACATGGAGGGGTTAAGGTGGGCCAGGAGGGCAGTCCAACCAAGACACCCCAGATCTTTGAGAAACAGGACTCTCTCATCACCCTGGCTTGGAGCAAACCTCCAGAGGCAGCAGCTACAGTAAGTCCTTCTCATGGAATTACGGAACTGTGGTTGTGAACACGGTGTACGTTACCATGCGGAGGTCCGTGTTTCTGTCCAGGACGTGTCTGCCGCAGCGATGGAGCAGGATTCCTTCTGCAGTGTGCAAGGTGTGAGTCCGTGCGACACACCTGGACACTCCGTTGGGGACACAAACCCCCTGGAGGAGACAGGCTGCGGGGCAAGACAGCTGGAGGTGCTCGACTCCTCTCTGTTCCAGTCTAGCTCGAAAGCTGGACCAGGACCCAGACAGACTGAAGGCCACACCGTCAACATCGGACAGGTACGACATCACTGGTTCACCATCTGGTCAGGCGCTCCTTTCTGAGTTCTATCTGTCTCAACGACAGCAAGTTAATTCCATGCGCCTCGCAAAGTTTGCAAACTTGACCCGCGTGTACTCCGATGCTGTGCTACAGAGAGAGTCTGCTACTGGTGGGGGTGACCAGGCCCTGAGGACGGCGCTGGAGACGGGAGAAGCAGGGTGTGATGTGGATCTGTACACACACACCCCGGTCACACACACAGAGACCACGGGAGCTGTCGAAGTGGCACGCACACACTATCTGCCTGAGGAGAAGGCTGGGATGAGCAGTGTTCCTATGGAGGAGGAGAGCAATGATGACATACTTGCAGCGGCATCCAGTGAGTTTGCTTACCTGGGCGCTGTGGGAGGGCAGCCAGCAGAACAGGAAGTGTGCCACCCAGCCACTGAGCCCTGGGCTCAAAGTGGACTGGATCAATCCGCTGTAGACCAGGTACCTCCGAATGCAACACATACCTCTGTCCGACCACCACAGAAATACAGCAGTGCTTTCAGTACTATACATTAGTCACCATGCTAGCCTATTGTGATTTATAAAGGAAAGTTATACTGCAAATGATCAAAATACAATACCTCTTATGCCTCGCAGACGGAATCAAGTGTCCCTGAGAGTGCGAGAATGCAAGAGTCTATGCTAGAGAGAGAGAGAACCCGGGAGCCCGTCTCTGTGATGGAGAGGGAGAGAACGATGCGCAGTCTGGTGGACATGCAGAAGAAGGTGGAGCACAAGCAGCAGAGAGACAGAGAGAGACAACTGCTACGGGTGAGAGAGGAGGGAGACGCATGCCCTAGAATCCTTCTAGTGACAAAGTCATCCTATAAGTCATACATCATTTAACTATCTGTCAATATCTATTTTAAAAATGGTGTTAAGGCTGCCCTTTTCCTAACTGTCTCAGGTTCAGGAGCGCCTGTCCATCATTCACAACAGGAAGTCAGAAGAAGACCTGCTGGGCCTGAAACAGAAAGACAGGCTCCGACACCTCACACACAACCTACCACAAGTGAGTAGGCCACACACACACACACATAACCTCCCATAGGTGAGTAGCCTACAGCTGTGTTCTTGTCAGTGTTGAACATGTGTGTCGCGTGTCTCAGGAGGATAAGAGCCAGCAGAAGACCGTGGTACGAGAGCGACTGGAGCAGGTGAGGAGGGAACGCTCCTATGTGATGCAGTCCAAACGAGACAGGTAAGGACCTCCGCCGTAGGACGTTTCATAGGACTGGCCCTCCAAAAACCCCACCTTTCCCTTGTTCTGCAGCTCTTGTTGTGTTCTCCCTCTGCAGGAACACAGCAGGGTTCAAAGAGCTGCTGGCTCCGGTGGTCCTCCAGGGCGCCGAGACGGAGGAGGGGGCGGACTGACGCTGGCTACAGTGGCTGTGAGCTTTACACACTGCCCCCTTCTCAATGAGCCACGCCTGGCTACGCTTCTATACCTCTGGAGAAAGAGCCTATCCACTGACACCGATTACTCTAAGAACAATGTTGGCTCTTACAAAAAGAAATGTAGTGACATAAAGATTGTCATTTTTGGTTAACGTTCACACATTTCCAGTCCCAGCTACGGTCCAAAGCATATGCAGAGACAGTGGATGGTAACTTGAGTTTATTATACAGTTTAATTCTCATCCTCACAAACATGAGCATCAACAATAACATCATTTATTAAAGACTCCTGTCGTTGTCTGTAGAGATCAGGCGGCACTCCTTCCTGCAGACTATATATGACATATACAATGAAACAGCCCCATGTCTCCATCTGCTCCCTCCATCTGCACCTGGCTCAACAGCCTTCTCACACAGCCAGAACAGCAGAGGACCCCCCCATCGCCAGGACTGGGCTGGTCAACGCTATAGCATAGCAGATGGGGGTTCAAAGTGGTGAATGTCCATGAGTTTGGACCATGAGTGTTGTGTGACAGTTCTACTGGTTTAGAGAAATGTGTATAATGCAGGAGGACTTGGACAGGGTCCAGAGGTTTTCCCTCTGGGCTCGTCACATTCAAAGGAAAGCCTCTGGCTCCTTATCATGAGCCTCAAACCAATCAACACATTCTAATGTTTTTTATTTTTATATATATGTATATGTACATAACTGACCTTAAACAGGGTCTGCTCACACTGTTGCCTAACACAGAGCAGAAACATCTACGAGTCATGAAGCCAAAACAGTCCACAGCAGCTCTGATGCACGGAGCCTCTGGAGCACGTCACACACACACACACACTCATACCTGTAGAAGATACAAACGCACAGACACGTGCATGTACCCACATCCGTTTAGCTTTGCCCTCAGGCTGAAAATATCAAGACGCCTTGGGCTCAAGCTGTGGCTTCACACACACTCACTGTGAAACAAAAACACAAAAGCTAAAGATCTGAACAAAGAAATCGGTTTACTTGATAACAGGCCTTACTAATGATCTAGCTAGGGTTGTGATCGGTGGAGACCAATCTGAACAAGGAAGTCTCTCTGTGACAAGACACGAGGGTTTGCGCGCACCGGAAACGAGTATAATAGTTTCCTGTGTGACTCAGCAGGCTGTGTAAAAAAGACATGCTTTAGGAAACCAGTTAATCTGATCACTTTTATAGCAGTAACTTAAGAATACACAGGTCTGGGTATCAGGTGCGTGTGTTGAGCTTTGAACCTGGGCCTTTTAGAAATTGTATTTCTCCTGGTTGAAGCAGCATGCACTTGTGACAGAATACACTACACGTTAAACGAGATGACAATATTTGCATTTTATACACAAGACCGGTGTGTTCCACAGCGAAAGGTAGAAGCCAAAGATGACATTATGTGGGTTGGGTCCAGCTGAGAAGTGGGCCCCTAGGCAGGGCCTGTGGCCCCTGGGAAATCTGAATGGGAGGGCCTGCTGTCCAGAAACACAATATGGTTGTCACACATCCAGCTGCTGCCTGATGGCCGGTCCCATTGAAACTGTGTGTGTGTGTGTGTGTGTATATATATGTGTGTGTGTGTATGTCCTTTCTATAGGACAGGAGAGGGAATTGTATGTATGCACATGGAGGGTCTTAACTGGTATAAGCAGTACAACCGGAGGTGTGTGTGCGTGTGTTACATTTGATGTGTGGCCTGTGTGTGAGTCTCTACTGATGTGCACACTGCACCCCTGGGCCCTGTGGGCCCCCCTCTTCATCAGAGCTGTCGTTGTAGGCCTCCCTCCTAGCCCCGGCTCCGGCCCCAGACCCCCGGTCATGATCCTGCAGGTCAACCTCCTCGGCGTCCGCGGAGATTACCGGAACCTCCGCACGTCCAGGGAGCAGGTCCTCCAGTTCCTACAAACACACCGACAGTAGGCAAGCAGAGATGAGATACACACACACACACACACACACACACAACCCAATTCTCATTAAAAACACACACAAATCCAGCACTTTAGTAGATTGGATAAGCATTTACAGAGGAACAACCACCTAACCCATCAGCCAGAAGGAGTAACTATTAGCATTTCATTCTAACCTTTACATGCAGTGTGCCAGATGTAAGGTAGGGTATCAAGACTAGGAGTGAAGATTGTAATACTCACAGTGAGCTTTTCAGGGCTAATCCAGTTGTTGTCAGGGAACTGAACATCAAATTTGATGAACAGGTCTCCCTTCTCAAACGGGTTCCTGTACTGGGGCATGCCCTCTCCCTTAACGACCCGTATACACCCTGAAACACAAACACACTTTAATACCACGTATAAGGAGAAATACTCATTTAATTGCTGTGACCTGAGGATGGGCGTGTACCTGGCTCAATGACTTTGCCAGGGGGGTATTTGACCGCAAGCTGGCGTCCATCCAGGTGTGTGACGGCAATCTGGAAGCCACAGAGAGCCTCGACCAGGCCGATGCGCTGGGTCATGTGTAAGTCGTTGCCGTCCCGACGGAAGTCCTGTCAAGAAAACATCCACAATGTCACACTTGGGCACAGTAATGGATTTCTCTCCAGGTCTACATACAGACCCTGTAAATGGGCTTCGATATACCATCTGGTGGACGTGGGGTTACCTCATGCTCCTTCTCCTGCAGCACCAGAACGATGTCCCCAGGTTCAGTGCCTGGCGCTTGGTCCGCCTCACCGGTGAAGGTGATCTTCTGGCCGTGTCTCATGCCTTTGTCCACGTGCACCTCCAAGAGCTTGGTCTCCTTGGACACCTTGCGGCCCTCGCACTTCTTACAGCGGTCCTTCTCGTTGATCACCTCGCCTACGCACGGACACACGCACCGTCAATGTAAATTACGGCCCTGTATTTTTTTGGGGACAGAGCGAGGGTCATTGTGGCGAGCGTGTGTATATCCATTACCCTCTCCGTTGCAGTCTGTGCAGACTGACTGCATCTGCTGGACCATGCCAGGAGCCAGCTGTCTGATCATAATCCTCATGCCTCTCCCTCGGCAAGCTACACACTTCTGCACTGCTCCAGCCTTACCCCCCTGACTGAAAAGGCAAGACAAAGGCATATTATGGTTTTACCTGGATTTGATTTTTTCATTATGAATTTTAAATACATATTTCATATAAAAACAGACAAAACTCACCCATTGCAGCTAACACACAGGACATTTTTGCTAAGCTGGAGTTTGGTGGTTTTGCCATTGTAGAGGTCTTCCAGGGAGACCCTGTGTCAAACACAGGAGAACATTAGGGGATCCGCAAAAAACTAAATAATATACGTACACAAAAGCACATCACTTTTCCCCCCCACACTTGTACTCACTTTAAGGGGTGCACCATGTCCTCGCCTCTCCTCCGGCCCCCGTTGCGGGCCCCCCTGCCTTGACCCCCCATGAACCCAAAGAGCCCCCCGCCGAAGATGTGGGAGAAGATATCATCCATGCCAGCTCCTCCACCTCCACCCTCCCGTAGCCCCTGCTCCCCATAGCGATCGTACAATTCCTTCTTCTCTGGGTTTGTCAACACCTCGTAGGCAAAACTGATCTCCTTAAACTGGACAGAGTTCATGAGAGTTAGAGGAACACACGCGTTTTGAGAAAATGACTAAGCATATTTCAGAGGTTGGGTCTTGCTGTGATCTAAAATTTGCTCTGATAAATTTTAGTTTTAAATACCTTGTCCCCGGCATCAGGATTCTTGTCGGGATGATACTCTTTGGCCAATTTGCGATATGCCTACACAGACGAAAAAAATGATGGCCTTAGACAGCACACGACTACAATATAGTCAAGTCATCTTGTTGATAAATCGTTTTAGATATCGGTCGACTAAAATATCTGGATAACCACTAGATCTCAGTCGATCTAAATATAGTTGTTATACTCGTGTCATCATACTACTAATGGTTCACTGAGAGCATGTCTATACCTGGTCAAGTTGGGATCTACCTAGATTAGCATCATCTGAATGGCTGGCTAGCTACTAGTGCTATTAGCCACCAAGAGTTTGATAGCTAGATGCTGAACGGCTCGAAGCCGTTAGCTAGTTACCTAGCTAGCTACAGTCAGCAGTAACTTTGTTTTTTTGAACAAAAGAATCACCAACTCATCCAACTATTACGATTTAACCTCACCCATCTACAGTCATAGTTATCTCTAACTAGTAAGATAGTTGAATCTGATATGTTATTAACATTGTTAAGCAGATCGTTGCTTAAAGAACTAGTAGCTAGCTCTGTACGTGGAGGTATTGCGTGTGTCCTGTATTGCTCAGTCTTTCTGGAATATGGTATGGCTGCACTGTACAGTGGTCAGTACATTACGTTAGCTAGCAAGTATCCATCCTTAGCATACTCGATATTACTGATATAATTAAACATATCGACGACTTGATAAATTAATATAGTTTAAACTTGCGCCAACAAACTACACTACTACACTAACGATAACGCCTACTGTAACACTTCTAGCCTCGTGAGTTAGCCAAACGTTATCGCGCTAGTCTGTTTGGCTGCTAGCGAAGCTAGATAAAGTTAGCAGGCTATCGTTTTCATTCTGGCTTCGCTAGCCAGTTTTGCTAGCCAGACTGACTAGCAGGCATCGTCTCGGCTGACAAGCAAGGCCAGATCAAAATATCATCCACGTTTTTTTCCCGCTAATCCCTTGTTACCAAACTTGTACTAACATACAAGCGTCGTTATAAGACAACACACCTTTTTCAGCTCGTTTTCGGAGGCGGAGGGCGAAACTCCTAGGATGTCGTAGAGCTTAGTATCCACCACGTTCGACATAATGCTAAGCGGCTACAAACAGAAAGACCTTCTGCGGAGGAAACCAGAGCGGAGAAGACAAGCCGGGTGAAAACGTCATACGCAATGCGTCAACCAGCACTAGCGTGAGTGGCTAAAGGCAGTTTCTTTACCTATCAACAAATCTCACCGATCCACACCGGGATCGTGATGCGTTTGGTTTGATCCGACATTCTAAATATTAAACGCAAGTTTGGAGTTCTGATCAAGGACTGTGTAAATAAATCATTGTGCATTATGTTACAAACACGTGTTACCCACGGCTACTGTACTGTATAACGTAGCTAGAGCTAGCTAGTCTACAACTTTTCTTGCGCGTTCCCGTGACAGAGCCAGCCATTTTGATTTTGAAATATGACAGCAGCGAGATTCTTTTGCTGTTGCAGTTAGCTAGCTGAGCTAGAGTCCAGATGCTATCCTGGATCTAAACGATCAGTTTAATCGATGTATTTTGCACTTTAATTAGACGCGAGGTTTAAATCAAAACGGAACCTGGCCCATACCGACTCATCTACCTAGACATTCGTCAGATTTGTGACCGATTTTGCAATGATGATGAATGATGGGTGAAACGGACAGTCTGGGGATGTGCAACTGCACAGCTGACTGGCCTGGGACATATGAAAAATAGGCCAGAGCAGGCTAGTGTAATCTGGCGGGTCAAGGTAAGGTAGATACGTTTTTACAGGCTTTGTCTTTGGTGTTAGTTGTTTACCTTGTCAAATGTAGACTATAATGGACCAGTTGTTTTTAGCGCTGCTGGTGTTTTGGCCAACGGCATTGACTAAAAGTGAAGGCCACAACATATTTATGTTTATGTTGTTGTTGGCTAGCTGGTGGAAGCTACTGTAGCAGTGATTGTGTGCTGATCGGTCACACCAGTCCCTGCGACTGTTGACTAGTTTCACAAATTAGCCTGCGATGTCATTACTGGTGCAGGCCCCAGTTAGAAAGCTTACTAGCCATGTCATTGTCAAAGCTCAGTCGACTTCAAATAATATGATAAATTACATAATTATGTTACATGCGTACATACTGCTTATACTTGGAAAGCAGGTGCCATCACAGTCACGCATCCTTGAAAATATGCTGTTTTGGTTTTGTTAGGCTAAACCCCAGTGGTCTCCAAACCACCTGTATGGTGACTGGAGCAATTCTTGGCATATTGACTTCATTATATGTGCCTGCCCTGAAAAATAACCTGTGATACATCTCAAATGACAGTGCATTTTAAATCATGTGACAGGCTGTGTGATTTCGAGTTACATCAACCACAACAAACTACATTATGTGGTGGTTGGCCAGTCTCCTAACAGTTGTTTGCAGTGAAACACACTCAGGAACCTGGCACACTGTGTAAAGTTCTTTGTGACACCACTGTCTGAGTCAAGGTCAGGTGGCTTTATGCTTAATATTACATGTGTGAGAACAATTGGGCTATAGTTCACAAGAAACACTGGATACCAGAGATAGTAGATCTATTCAGCAGTAAACAGATAATGACATCACCCCAGATAATAGTTGGACAACAGTGTATTATGATAGCAGAGCTTGCCCTCAGTCTGTTGGCAGAACCTCTGAACCTCTGTCGAGTGTGTGTCTCAGAGGAAGCTGGATAATGTCATTATACAGACATGCATCTTTAACTCGGTTACAGAGAAAGCTTCCTGAAAGAGGCAACGCACTATTTTGCCCCACTGGAGTCTGGAATGATCCCAAGTCTTGCTTTTCAAGAGTTGGCCTATTATTTTCCATGACGAAACAGTGGGAAGATTGCAGCAGGATGTCTACCAGTGCGTGTTTCACCTCTACTCAGACTCCCCACCCACATTTCTTTCAGGTTGCAGACATCTCTACGTGTGAGAGTTCGTTTGTGCTTGTGGTGTGAGATTGTGTGGGGTGTAGAGTGAATGTGAGAGAGCTGTGTTGTTGACTGCAGACACCCATGCTGCTCTATATCCAGGCCACCTGCAATCTTCGAGACCCAGGTCTGTGTGCTCACAGAGCACTGACTGAGGACACTCCATATCCACGGGTAAGACGGACAGTTAGTCTCGATACACACATAAAAACAGTGCCTATCACATCATGTAGATGTATTCTTTTCTCAAGTTCTCCGTTTAGTTTACAACCTGCCTCAATCTCTCCTCTCCTAGCTGAGTGTGTGAGCTTGTGACCGCAGCAGCCATGTTTTGGAAGTTTGACCTGCACACTTCGTCCCACCTGGAGGCTCTACTGGATAAGGAGGACGTCACACTCACAGAGCTTATGGACGAGGAGGATGTGCTGCAGGAATGCAAGGCCCAGAACCGCAGGTTACTTTCGCATTATAGGCCTTACAGGACTAATGGGGTAACATCATTAGCATTTCCTTTGAGTAGCCTGTTTGTGCCAATGTCAAAGAGTGGTTTTCTGTCTCAATGCGCGCAAGGCTCCTCCTGTTCCTGTCTCAGGACAGCTGCATGCAGGAGCTGCTTCGTCTCATAACTACAGAGCCCCCTGCTGGTGTGGAGGAAACCTGGCGCTTCAAGTGAGTGTGCTAGTAGACTATACACTGCCCACTGTATAGTTTACAGGATCTTAGTCGGTCCAGAAACGAAGGCTCAAGCCCAAAATTCATAAAACATATCCGATATTGGTGTCAGAGACACGTCCCCTCCGAAAATGCTATGGTCTTACTTTCACCAACTGTGCAAAATCTGGGATGGTTAATAGGGGGAAAATAGCCATATCCCTTAGCCTTAGTACATGTCTACACCAGTGTGGTTTCTGAAAGAGTTCTGGCTAGGCCAGGACGTGGAGGTCTGTGACTGACTGGGCCTGTATTTGTTGCAGGTACCCTAACATAGCATGTGAGCTGCTGACGTGTGATGTCGCTGTAATTAATGATAAGCTGGGGAACGAGAAGCCGCTGTTGGAAACCCTGTATGCCTTTTTGGAGCAGCCCTCCCCCCTCAACCCCCTCCTCGCCTCCTTCTTCAGCAAGACCATTGGGAACCTTATCACACGCAAGACAGAGCAGGTAACACACCCACACAAACTCACACACACACACACACAGAGGACTCCAAAATCCTCTGCACATCTACACCTCAACCTCCAATACACCCACCACTTTGTAACAGTAAGACAGTGTAGCTGAAACTCCAATACCTTCCTGTATCTATGCTCACCCCCTTCTCACGGTCTTAGCCTCTGTCAAATCATGCCATATGTGACCAAGAGGCAGGGACACATTTCAAGTTCAAGTCTTTTATTGTCAGATGCACAGAGACTGCCCTCCTTTCAGTCACCACTGCCCTCCAGTCTGCCAGAGCGGCTTCCAGATCATCCGTTATCATTCTGCTGGACCTTTCTGCAGCGTTTGATACGGTTAACCACCAGATCCTGCTCGCCAGACTTTCTGAGATGGGCATCACTGGCACTGCACTCCAGTGGATCTCATCCTACCTGTCGGGAAGATCCTACCAGGTTTCCTGGGGAGGCAAACTGTCGGGCCCTCGCCAGCTCTCCACTGGTGTCCCACAGGGCTCCGTCCTTGGACCCCTCCTCTTCTCTCTGTACACCACCTCACTTGGACCAATCATCACCTCCCATGGCTTCTCCTACCACTGCTACGCTGACGACACGCAGCTGTACCTGTCGTTCCCCCCGACCGATCCGGGGATCTCAGCTAGGATTGAGGCCTGCCTCACAGACATCTCCGCCTGGATGACCGAGCACCACCTCCAGCTGAACCTCGCCAAAACAGAACTTCTCATCATCCCGGCTAAACCCTCCATCTCCCACGATCTCTCAATCACCCTGGGATCTGCGACGGTGACCCCTTCATCCTCTGCCAGGAACCTTGGGGTTACCATGGACGACGAGCTCTCCCTCACGGCCCACATTGCTGCGGTCTCCCGGTCGTGTAGATTCACCCTCTACAACATCCGGAAGATCAGGAGATACCTGTCTGAGCACTCCACCCAGCTGCTAGTCCAAGCACTCGTCCTCTCCAAGTTGGACTATTGCAACTCTCTGCTCGCTGGTCTCCCAGCATGTGCAACCCGCCCTCTTCAGAGGATTCAGAACGCGGCGGCCCGCCTGGTCTACAATCTACCCAGACGCTCCCATGTTACCCCGCTCCTCATCTCTCTCCACTGGCTACCTATCATGGCCCGTATCAGATTCAAGACCCTGGTATTGACCTTCCGAGCAGTGAACGGGACTGCACCCGTCTACATCAAGTCTCTCCTGCAGCCTTACACCCCCACCCGCCACCTACGGTCTTCTTCAGACAACCGCCTGGTGGTCCCACCGCTCAAGACCGCCCGGTCCCAACACAAGCTCTTCTCCTGTCTGGCCCCCCAGTGGTGGAATCAACTCCCCACCTCCATCAGAGACACTGACTGTCTCTCCACCTTCAAGAAAAGGCTCAAGACGCACTTGTTCCGGGAGTACAACGGTACTTAGGAACGGTTCGCTTGACCCGATGTTAGTTTCCTCAAGGATCACAATGACTCTTGCTTAGAGACTTGTTGCTCTTGTGGTTAGTGGTAACTGATTTAAATTTTTGGTTCTCGCTGTGATATATTGTTTTATTACTGTTGCTTGCTTTTTCCCACAGGTACACTTGCACTTATAGCTGTTCATGTTGTTTGGTTGTGACTTGTTTAACTACATGCTCTTATGGTTCTTCCCTTTGGCACTTACTTTGGTTGTTCACAATGTGTGCTTCATGTTTTGGCTACTCGCGATGTTTTTTGGCTATCTTGTTGTTATGATCAGTGACCTATGCACTTTGTAAAGCTCTCTCTTGGAAGTCGCTTTGGATAAAAGCGTCTGCTAAATGAATAAATGTAAATGTAAATGTAAATGTAACAACACAGGGTCAGACTGGGCACTGAAATTCTTAGGACAAGACGACGCAAAGCAACCTGGCATAACATATAAGTACACAGAACATAGATTACATCTATGATAAGCTAAACTATAGTACACCTCCTCATATACAAATAATATACAATATTCAATACAGTATACTAAACACACATACACACATCTAAATACATGATTACCTATACTAGCCTAAGACAAGTGAAGTACAATCGTGCAATATTGCTGATAGTGCAACCAGTAGCTGAAATAACCTATACTAACCTTATAAACCTATGCTAACCTAAGACAGCGAAGTACAATAGTGCAATATTGCTGATAATGCAACCAGTAGCTGAAAGTGACAGTGTGTAAAGTGACTAGTGAGAAGTGTATCAGTGTCCATATCAATGTCCCTTCAGATGGCCCTTGGAAAGAAACCTTGGAAAGGCTTCCGAATGGACATTGATATGGACGCCCTGATTTTGTGTTCAAGTGTTATTTAAAACGTGTTGTCATCACAGCCAGTGGGGTGTTCTTCTGGTAACCCCCCCCCCCCCCCCCGAGCGGGCCGGTCTAAGCCCTCTACGTCCACTCAGCCGTATTCAGCTGTCGTCTCTGTAGGTGATCTGGTTCCTGCGTGAGAAGGAGGGCTTCCTGCCTCTGGTGCTGAAGCACATCGACGCGTCGGCCATGATGGATCTGCTGCTGCGCCTCATCAGCTGCGTGGAGCCGGCCCCTCTTCGACAGGAGACGCTGAACGTGAGGCGCACACAAACACACGCATACACACTCAACTTGGCCACGACTCCCCACTTAGTGTATGGAGCGTAATGGAACAACAGCAGCGATCTTTCTCTGCAGTGGCTGAATAAGGAGAGACTCGCCCAGAGGCTCATTGAGCTCATTCACCCAGGGATCGATGACGAGGTGAGACGCGGAGCACACGCGCAACCATGTCGACATAGAAACAAACACAGGCAAAACCCACGCGACCGGCGACACAAAGGATGTGAGCCCGATGTGTGTGCACTTTTCAGAGACAGTCCAATGCGTCCCAGACGGTGTGTGACATCATTCGTCTCAGCAGAGACCAGGCCAATCAGCTCCAGGAGAACTCTGTGCCTGACCCGTTGCTCGCTGTTCTGGAGTCGTGAGTGTCCCCCCCCTTGCAACCAACCACACACACACACATACACACACATACAGCTGATGTCATGATCCTCTGTGTTTCCACAGTCAGGAGTGTGTGGGACAGCTGTTGAAGAACATGTTTGAGGGAGGCAGGACGGAGAGCTGCATCGTCAACGGAACTCAAGTGCTTCTTACCTTGCTGGAGATCAGGAGGCCTGTGTGAGTGGGACTGGCTCCGTCTGTGTCCGTCTTTAAGACGTCGGAAAAGAATCAACTGTACCGCTGTCAACTTTGTGTGTGTGTGTGTGTGTTTTAGGTTGGAGAGTCTGATGGATGTGTGTGCTCAGGGATGTGAGAGATGTTACCCAGTCAACAGCAGCATCCTACTGGCAATCCTCCCCCACCTCACAGACTTCCATCAACTGCTGCTGGATCCGCCCAAGGTAAACACCCACAAGTCCTGTGTACACACAGACGTGTCTAAACGTGACACGAACATCCAATGAAATGACCCCCCCTTCCCCCCCCCGTAGTGAAGCACATTTGAGGGATTTCCACAGTACAAGACTTTCCCACTGTGTGTTTAGGCCTGAGCAGATGCCGTCTCTGTGAGGTCAAGAGTTTCTGTGTCCTGTGTTTGTGTAGCGGGGCCCCATGCTGACCACCCTGGGCGTGCTGGAGGAGCCGCTGGGCAACAGCCGTCTCCACGCAGCCAGACTGGTGGCGTCTCTGCTGCAGAGCGGCTCTCAGACCAGTTCCCCCACGAACACGGGGGTCCTCCAGGAGCTCTGCAGGCTCAATTCCCTGGACCTGCTTCTGGTGAGATACTCGCCAACACCGGAGACGCAAGACGGAATATTACCGTAGTCGAGAAAGTGGCCTGTTCATAGGTGTTCAGTTGAAAAATACGATGTTCATCAAGATGGTGATACTTTTTTATTTTGCAGGACTTGTTTTTTAAGTTCATCTGGAATAACTTCTTGCACTTCCAAGTGGAGCTGTGTGTGGCCGGTGTCCTCTGCCACTCTGCCCAGGAGGGGAGGCCCCAGCCAGGCCCAGGGCCCCAGGAAAATTCCGGGCTTGTCAAGGAGCCCCAGCAGGAACAGGCCCCACCCAGTCCCAAACCTCCAGAGCCGTCCGTGGCTCCTGACGTCTCTCACAACACGCTGGTGGCACACGTAGGTGTCATCTCCGCTTGAGTGCATGTGTCCTGATTTGGTGCAGCACCTGTGAGACTCTCAAAATATCTCCACCCCTCCCTCTGGCTTTCTCTCTGTGTCTCTCGCCCAGCTTTTCCAGCACTGTCGCTTGGTCCAGAGGATTCTAGAGGCCTGGGAGGAGAATGACAAGATACAGTAAGCGACCGTCTGGCTACAGTGTTTCTGTTGCGTTGATGTGCTGCTTCCCCGGAGCGTCAGTGTGTCGTCACTTATGTTTCCAGGGCAGGCGGGGGAATGAGGAGGGGCTACATGGGTCACCTGACCAGGATTGCCAACACAGTGGTCCAGAACCTGGAGAAAGGCCCTGTACAGACCCATATTAGCAGTCTCATCACAGGTGAGTCTGAGAGAGAGAGCACGAGTGTGTGTGTGTTATACCCAGTCCACTTTTCATAACAAACTGTCGCTGGTTCCATCTGACTGGCTGTGGTTGCGTGGTGTGTTCCCTGGCTGCAGAGCTACCTGAAGACTGCAGGGGGCGCTGGGAGAGCTTTGTGGACCAGACCCTCACAGAGACCAACAGGAAGAACACGGTAGACCTGGTAAACACCTCACTGCAGGTGTCTTGCCTGCAGTCGGCGAGTCTCCTTGTGTTAAATGCTGTTTGAACGTTGTTTGCTGTGTTTTAGGTCAGCACCCACAACCTGCACTCCTCCAGTGAGGACGATGACATGGAGAGCCCGTTCCCCAATGAAATGTCACTGCAACAGGTACACTACACCCACACCCACATACACACACATACACACCCACATGTGTACACAACCACGACCTGGCCCACTAGCTGACCCGTAGCGATGCGACTGGATTTTTGCAGGCCTTCTCAGACTACCAGATCCAGCAGATGACCGCAAACTTTGTGGATCAGTTCGGCTTCAACGACGAGGAGTTTGCCGAGCATGATGACAGCATCAAGTAAGAGATGGCCGATCTGTGTTTCAGCAAAGAGTTTCTGTGTGTCTGTGTGTGTGTGTGTGTGTGTGTGTGTGTGTGTGTGTGTGTGTGTGTGTACGTACTAATGGAGGGATTTGCACTTGTCATTGCAGTGCCACCTTTGACCGTATTGCAGAGATCAACATGAACATTGACGGAGGGGAGGACAGTGTGAGTTAACCAGCATGCTAACTCCACTTTACGGAGTAGCTGCAATGGGCCATTCACTTGGTATCTGTTGGTATACAGTGTTTCCTCTAGGATTCTTTTTAGCAGTGGGGGCAGGTCTGCTACTAGTGGTAGGCTACTTAAAGAAACCTTCCACTCATAAAGTATGTTCTAAATGGCATAAATGCTGCCAATTAATAATTGACGTAACAAGTTATTGTACATGGTAAGTAGCCTAGCCTATCGATTAAGATACTCGAAAGCATGTACACTGTCTGCTTCATTTGATCTTGATAGGCTGAGCATTCGGTAGCAAGTAATAACAATAAACCCACTATTTATTAATTAAAACTACTTCAGCATAATAATGCACCTAAAATACAAACGTGAGCAAGGGCAGCAATCGCTATCGAATCAACAGACGTGCAATTTAGCTAGCAGGGGAAGAATACAAACAATGAAAATCACCAGTTTACTTAATTTAAATTTGCAAGATTTATAGACTAATACAATAACAGGCTTAAATAAACTGACAACATAAATTATACGATTTACAGTTCTCAAGGACGCACACACGCAATCCCAACTGCGGTGTGAAGCGCGTGTCCGTGCTATTCTCCGACATGCACTCTAACAATCTCTGCTGATACACGGACTTTTGTACAACCCTATTTCTGATACCGTGGTGGCAAAAATTCAGCTGCCACGGCAAAATCAACATCGAGGAAACACTGGTATAGTAAGAAGCTGTGTGCGTGCGTGTGTGTGTGTGGTGTCGTCTGCAGTCCAGCACTACCGTGTTTGAGGCGTGCTCCAAGGAGAAAATTCAGCCCTTTGATGATGAGGAGGACATCTGGGAAGAGAAGGAGATCAACTATGCAAGGCAGGGCAAGTCCAGGACTAGGTACACACACACACACCGTGGACTGGACACGTTGATCCAATGCCCTTGAACACACATAGAGCCAGTCCTCCTCTCTGTCAGGTTTGGTGGTTCTCAATGGTACAGGCCGCCGTCTCAAAGCGACGGGGCGAGCGACGCTCCTGCGCCGAGCTCCTGCGCCGACCCTCCTGCGCCGGGCTCCGACACGGACGAGGGGGAGGGGCCAAAAGAGGGAGCGGAAAATGTCAAGAAGGAGATCCCGACGGAGCCCCCCCAGAGTGAGTCCCACTCAGCCAGGTCACGGAGCACGCTACGCCTTACACCGTCGTTCCATGGTGACCACGAGTTAACTTGTCGAATTTCTGTCAGGCGTTGGCTGGACAGCTGATTTCGGGGAGGTGAACTCCAAGGCCCCCGCTGCAGGAGCTGGCATCTCAGCTTGGGACAGTGTCGCCCCCCAGCCGGTCACCACGGAGACGGAGGAAAAAGGCTGGGCCAAGTTTACAGACTTCCAACCCTTCTGCTGGTGCGTTAGCCTTTCCACGTGCATGCGCATGCTGTGTGGGCACGTGTATCTCCATAGCGTTCTAAGCCCTGTGTGTGCGTGTCCTCAGCTCAGAGACGGGTCCGAGATGCAGCTCTCCTGTGGACTCGGAGATCAGCGGGTCTGACGGAACTAAACCGGACCAGGATCGGAACCGTGAGTTTGAACACACACACACACACATCTCTCTTGTCCGTGTCTCTACTGGATGTATGAAGGCGTGTGACCCCCCCCCCTCCACATCTGCAGCCTGTGTGTGGAGCGTGTGCGTGGCGAGGAAGGCCCCCCTGGTGGCGTCGGACAGCTCTTCATCAGGCGGCTCCGACAGCGAGGAGGAGGAGGAGAAGACCGAGTCCGTCTCCACGGACACGGTCACCACGGAGACGATCACCACGGTAGCCGGCAAAGAGACCCTCCGACTCACCGTGGATGCCAAACACGAGAGGGCGGTCTTCACCAGGTGTGCACACACACGCGCGCGCGCACACACACTCAGTTTCTCTTTCCACTTCAGTGCAGTCTGTTCCTCTCCCTGTCTCACTGTTCACACCAACCCTGTCCTCCTACCCCTTCTCCTCTCTCTGCCCAAACACACCCTGCCTGATCCTGCTGCCCTCCCTGCCCCTGTTTCTCTGCTCCCTCTCTCTCCCGCGTGTCTGTCCTCCTGCTTCTCCTCCTCCCATCTCCCCCTGTCCCCTCCTCCCTCCCTCCCTCCCTGTCCCCTCTCTCCCCCTGTGTTCTCCTCTCCCCTCCAGAGTATTCAGACCAGCGGTCAGAGGGTATGTAGAGACAGAGGTGTGTGTCTCTGATCTGGCAGTGTGTCATGTTTGAGCAAGGCTTGAGGTTCAGGCTTTATGGAGATCTCGACCACTGTAAAAGAAAGTGTTGCGTGCAAGACTTGCACTGAAGCAGAAGTGCGCGAGTGCGTGTGTGTGTGCATGGTCTACTACTAACTGAGTGTGACTGACGACGAGGCTGCTGTCACCCCAGTCTGAACGTGTCCAGTCTGCTGAGTTCTGGAGCTGTGGTCCGTCTAGACAGCTGTGGCCTCTCTTCTTCTAGTGAGGAGGACAAGCCGCCCCTGGACAGACTCTCCACCAGAGAGGAGAAGAAAGACAAGAAGAAGGAGAAGGACGGCGACGCGACCCACCCCGGCCCCTGGCCCCCCACAGACCGCCCTGCAGCACTCACTAAGTAAGCTGCGCGTGCGAGGAGTCTTCTAGAAACGATGTGACCGTCCATGTTGAGAGCATGTTGCTGTCGCGCACGCGACCGGTCAGACACGGAGCCTTTCCTCTCCGCTGTTCTTTCCTGTGTGAGCTATTGGGTGGAATCGAATATTTATTATCATCCATGATGACGTCGTTAGGAATTTGAAAACGGGTCGACGAAATTTGCCTCTGATCCGTTTACGTTTGTTGCCCTGAGCTGCTGATGAAAGGAAGGGGGCTGTTCAGTGACTGTGTGCATTAATAAGAACAAGGGAAGGTTTTAAATGTAATGGCTTGAAGACTTTTCTCTGAGGGTGGAGAGGTGAGAAGAGGAAGTTGTCAGAGTAAAGTGCTAAATGAAAATAATGTTTAACGTAAGTATCCATCTTAACACCGTTCATTTCTCATCTCCCCACAGAGAGACACCCCCCTCTGCAAACGACCCAGCCTAGAAATGCGGTACACACACAGACACTCACACGCACACACATACACACACACACACTTATACACACACTTCATTATACAGCATCCTGTGGTGTTCAGCAGTGCTGTCTTGCCAGGTCAGTGTCCAGAGCTGATTCAGAAAAAGAGGGAGGCACAGGGAGAGCGGAAGCTTCTGGACTGAGAACAACCAACCAATAAATGTGTCCCTGCTCCTACAGTAGTGTCTCCTAAGTATACAGTAACATCATCACACAGGGACTGTGTGTGTGTGTGTGTGTGTGTGTGTGCGCGTGTGTGTGTGGGATTCAGCTTTATGTTGTCGTCGGGGTTGTTTGGCTTGGCTTGGCTCCTTGGCTGAGCTAGATTTTGCACTTAAACTCTTTGTTGAGGCGCTGACCTCAGGCTGTGGTTCTGTCCTCAGCTCAGAGCAGGGAGGGCTGGGGGTGTGAGGGAGAGGGGAACACTGAAAGATCCTCTAAGCCAACTTCTGTCACTGTGCCGTTTCAGTAAACCTTTTTTTGTTTTTGTTTTCCCATGATCTGAAGTGCACATTTTGATCATATGTTATGAGAAAATTGTTCTTTGTCTCTTCTGTTTTGGAAAATTCCCCCCTTGCTCTGCATCTCTCTGTTTCTGCCTTTCTCTGTCTGTGGAGCATTTCAGGTTGTTTTGTGTGTGTGTGTGTGTGCATGTGTGTGTGCGTGTGTGTGTGTGTGTGTGTGTGTGTAGGCTCTGTCTAAAAAGAGTGTGTTCTCAGGTCTAAAGAAGGGTCGGTGGATGTGATGAAAGCACACCTGTGTGACACAAATACATGTGTATGTGCACGCACGCACGGACACACACACACTTTCACAAACACCGGGTCAAGGAACCGCATATCACCCTCCCACAGAACTGTTTAAATGTAATATTGTGACATTTGAACCTGTATTAGGTTGTGGCTTTTCTTCTTGGTAATATGTAAACGTAATATATGTAAACAGTATATATAAACAGTATATCTTCTATTTTTGGAATAAATCCAGATGTATGGTAAAACAGTTGTTTTGCAGGTTGCAGTGTGTGTATTGTTCTGTTGAAATGAGGCAATAACTATGTTAATCTTTCTTTGTACCCCAGCATCAGTTCCAGTTCCTCTGCTACATACTTCCTCTGTTTGTGAGTGTGTGAGCGACCGTGTGTGTAACTTTTGTTTCAAGATTGTTTTATAGGTTTAGTATATGGGGAATATACTGTATGTCTTCCATATACTTCCTGTGACTTAACATGTTTTATTTTATTAGTAAAACAAATGTCCTGTCCTTATCAGGGCTGGAGCAGATACAAGTTCACATACCTATACTTTAATTTATGTTTTTGTAATTTAATCACATTTTTAAAGCACTTTTGAAAGCACTTTTTTGGTTGCTAGCCTACTAAACTTTGGCAAAGTCGTCCATTTTTGGTCACAAAATAGGGCATGTTTTGACTTGAACGAGTGACAGAATTATATGAAAATAAGCCTGTTTCTCCACAAAGCTTGTTGCCAAAGTATGTCTTCCCTCTAGGGAAGGGCTAGATCTCAAACCTGTGAAGTGGTTTTCTTCTCCTTAAAAGTTGGGTAGAAGCAACTTGGCAGTTGGGCCCTTTGCAGACTGGACTGTGGAGAAGAGGTCACTGTTGGGATCCAGCCTGGCCCAGTTCTGTTTCACTCCTTCCCCAAGCATTTTCTCCTAGCTCATCATCAATATTCAACCCAAAGAGCTGTTTTCTCAACACAGAATAGCTGAAACCTGCCGAGTCATTGAAAGAAACGTGTGAAATAGAACTGGGCACCTTAGTCAGGCTTTAAGCAGGAAGTCAGGGTTGTGTACAGGGTCTGAATACATCATACCTTTCACCTCCAAGCCCCATGCACTGTATCTGACCCATAGGCTACCACACTTACACATGTGGTACAAACACATGGGCTGTGTGTCAGAGAGTGAGTTCCGGACAGCTCTGTGTAGTCAGATGGCTTTTGTAAAGTGGTCTGATGCTGGTGGTCTTTGCTGTATAGACAGTAACGTGTCAGTTACCTGTTGTCAAACTTAGCTTGTACATTCAGATATGAAACTAATAAATATGTCTATCCAGATTAAACGGGCCTCGTGTCTCTATCTTGTGGTTTTTATACTGACACGGTAGCCTACAGCACACACACACTATAGCAGCACCACAAATATGTTTACTTTAGGGCTGTTTGACACAGATGCAAATCGTTTGGTAAATATGGCCACCAGCTCTACACTGCCCCTGCCTACACCCTGAGAGAAAGGGTCACATGATAGTAGAGTTGTAACTGCTACTGCCACAGACCTGCTCAGTGGTAGTACAAGGTAGAAAATGACTCATCATACACATAAAGTAGAACCAGCCACAACAGTCTCTACAAATGTCATAGAGTGAAGTGCTGAGGTATTTGCCAGAGACATCCTACTGTTATAGTTTATGAGGGGTCCACAGATGAAAACACTTAGAAGTCTTTTCCTGTTCTCTCCCCCTCTCTGTCCTTTTGATCATTCTTTCGCGCACACATGCCCGCAAGTGAATCGCCTCTGTCATTTGCACCTGGGATCTGAGCGTGCATGTGGGGAATTCTGGAGGGAGGATGGAGTCAAGTCAAAGGGTGGGGTTGGCGGAAAGGGGAGGAGCCGAAAGGAGAGTAAATGTGTTGTGGCTCTGCGTTGTGGAGAAACCTGCCTGTCCGCTTTCCTCCGTGAGAGGAGGGGCCTGGGAGGTTGAGGGGGGTGACGGAGACAAAGAAGACACACACACACACACAGGAGAGAGAAGGAGAAAGAGAGAAACGGGAGCTTTTCTGTACACCGTGGATCTTTTTCCTCCAGAAACATTCTTTCGATCGCACTTGGACTGTTGCTAAAGGAAAGTAGTTGGACTTGGCGCTTGTATGTTAATCCAAGTTCCCATGGGTGTGAGCTTGAGACAATTGTGTGAGAGCACCTGTTTGTCTGATTGAGCGAGAGTTTAGGGTTAGGGTGTAAACGCGTATTTATGGGATGGCAAGGGTTTCTGGAAGTACCAACAGGTCTTAGCTCTGTGCCATGGGGGGTTGTCATAGTTACCCCTCTGCTGCGGAGACAGACACCACGACCCTTCACCTCTCTGACATCACTGATGATAAACTGTAAGTACTTCTCGTTTCTCCCAGTTCTTCCATGTCTCTACTTTATCCTGACACTTTGCAGGCACAAAATGTGGTCATTCATAATAAAGGCATGCATTACTTTGAGCAATATCAATGATTTAACCTGAAAACAGTCTAGTTTGTTACTTGCTCACCTCTGGGTTTAGCTGAGTGTTAGAGTGAGTAAGGGCGAGCGAGAGAGACAGAGAGAGAGAGAGAGAGAGAGAGAGAGAGAGAGAGAGAGAGAGAGAGAGAGAGGTGGCTGCACATGGTTAACTGAGGAATGTTCTCCTGATAAGGATTGGTTGTGTATGCGCGAGAGAGCGCGAGCATCACATATTTGCGTGATGGCTATTGGTGGAGGTGAATTCCTTCAGCAGCTCGGCGAATGTGTCTCAAAAGTTTCATGTGAATGACAGTGGAAAACTGTGTGTCTGCTCGATTGTGCTGTAACTTTATCTCCGTGTACACAGCACAGTGAAATGTGGGCGCACAGCTAACAAAGTAAGGGAGTCGAAGCGGTTAGTTTACCTATAAATACATTAGCTCTGGGTTCATGCATTATGTCTGTTCATGTGTGTGTGTGTGTGTGTGTGTGCGCGTGTTTACTTTTGAATCCTTCCAGTGGTAGTAGGATGTAGGAAATAGGTAAGGTATAAACATTTAGAAATAAAGAGGTCCATTTGAGAGGTTTTGTAAACAAAGTCGTTTTCCTATAACATTATCAAGAGCATTATTACTTAGAAAACCCTTAATGACATAGCCTCAAGCTGTATTGAGGAAGCTACTATATCAAGCACCTGTCACGACAGTGACCGATATTACTTCCTCCTTTCTTTTGGTTGTGATTAGCAGGGGTAAGGTAACCTGATTCCAAATCTGAAGTAAGATGTAATATCTAGCTCCATGGTCTGGTCCCACTCCTTGCCCTGGAGGCTTCCAGAGCAGTAAGCTTGACTCCTCCCTAAACCTGGACATGCAGGATTATCCTGAAGTTGGATCCTGGGCATTTCCCTGTTCCAGAATGTCCTCTCAGTACTGTCACTATTAATGTCTCACTGATTCGTTCTCCTCTATCCCCTCCCCTCTCTCCCTGCCTTCTATTTAGACAAAGATCATGCTGTTTGCTCATTGAGACACTTCTGCTACCATGTATGCGCACGCACACACACCCAAACGCATACACACACATACTGTACACACACACACACAGACAGACATAGCCAAACAAATCCATCCAGGAGGCCAGTAAACCCCCATAGAGAACACTGCATCTCTGTTTACAGAAGTAGCAAGGTCACACAGATGCACACACACACTAACACACACACACAAACAGTCAGAGAAACACACACGATTCCTACTGCTCCGTGGTGGTCTCGGAGTTTGGACTGAGGACACATCCCCAAGAGGGAAGTGGGAACTTCACATGACTTCACACAAACAATACTGACCTCTTCAATCAGGTCTAGGTTATGTTCCATGTCATAACACTGGGGGTGTCCGTCTCTCACACACTCGTACTCGGAGGTGTTCCCATTTTAATAACCGCACACCCTCCCTGTCAGAGGAACGAACACGGTTTGCATGAATTCAAATCTCTGGAGAGACTGCATGCGTAAGGCACAGTCTTTAGGACACTCAAACAGTCCCACCGATTATACCCGAGGTAATGACACAATCCAGAATTTGAGTCTATAGGCCAGAGTCTTTCAATTCTGAATCAACCATTCTTCCTGGAAAGGGTTTGTTGAATGTAACCACTTCTGCCTTCCACATATTGGTGCACTATAACTTGTTACTGTGTCTGGTCTGAGTTATCTCTGCTGGGTTGTGCTGACTAGTGCAGTAGCATGGATCATTAACTGTAATTACACTGGCACTTAGTAGAATGGCTTCGTAACCTTCTAGCACTGGACATAAACATCTGCAGCAACAGCAAAAATGTGCGTTTGTGTGTTTGGTTTCAAGTTGAGCTCACTATGCAACTTTATCACAAGCTAGTAAATCAGTCTGACAAGGACTGCAATGCCTGAGAAAACTGGGTAGTGGGGGAGGAGAAAGACTAACAGTGAGGCCATAAAACAGCCATCTCTTTCCAGAGGTTTCTACCTGCTACCCAGTCAGAGGTAGACACAGCTTCTATAGGCTCTCTCACTCTGTTTCCTATGTGGACCACAGCATTTATAAGCAAGAGAAGTACTGTACTGTACCATACACTCTCCTTCTCTCTCTCTCTTTCTCATCCTCTCTCTCTTTCCTCTACCGCTCTCTGCTTAGCCTGAGTACTCAGTCTACATCCTCTCTCTTGGAAACTCTCCCTCTTCCCACTGTACTGGTGTGATTTGTATTGTCAGGGGTATAAACAATAACAACCTGGAAGAGCGTCCATATCTTCAGCCTGAGAATGTGCGTGAGCGCATCACAGACACAAACATGTCCAGCTTCACAACCCTGCCCCCTGGGCTCGACCACACGGAGTGGCTGGCTACCAACAGTAAGTACCCCCCCCCCCCCCCCCTCCCCCGCCAAACACACACACAATTACTTATATACTAACACTCACAAAAGTTGGACAGTACTGTACATGCAAATGTCTGATCCCTTTCCTTTGAGGTTTTACTCCCCCGCAGGGCTTTCCTATAGTACCTCACTTCCTGTCTCTCACTCTCTTTCTCTGTCTCACCTTCTCTCACTGTCTTTAGCAGTAGCATTCTTTCAGAACACCAACCTGCTCTCCAGCGCTCTCTCTGAGTTCTGCACCACAGCTTCCTGTCCTACGGCCTGTGGACCGGGCAACACGTGAGCGAAACGCACACACACAACGCCTTTTTCAACACTTTTGTGGCACCATGTGTGCACGGTCATGACATAATGAGGGGACGTCGTTCATCTTCTTGACCCCTTGTTTGTGTGGTCAGGGTGTACGTCTGGACAGATGACCAAGGGAAGAAGCTCAAGTGCTCTGCTCCTCTTTACTTTGACTACGCCATGTCATACATTCAGGAGCTACTGGCGGATGAAGATGTGTTCCCTACTAAAGCAGGTAAAAAAGACACACCCACACACAATACAGACCTTCAAGCACACAGAAACAAACAAATCAACTGATCAATCAATGATTAGTCACTCATCCTTCCCGACCTGTCCATGAACCACACTCTTCCTAAACTGTCTCCAAACTCCTCTCCCTCTCACTTCCCTGCCTCTCGCCTCTTCTCCTCCAGGTTCGGTGTTCCCTGCAGGTTTTGTCTTCCTGGTCCAGAAGGTGTTTCTGCTGTTGTTCAGGTCTCTGGCCCACATCTACTGGTCCCACTACAGGGAGACTCTGGCCTTAGGCCTGCACCCTCACCTCAACACCTTGTTCACACACCTCATACACTTCACCCTGCAGCATCGACTACTGGATCCTGAGCACACGGATACTCTAAGGGACCTGATCTCTGCTCTGGGACAGAACAGCTAGACCCAACCCCAACAGACACGCTTTCCCGATCTTATTTACTCCTTTTTACTCTGCACGTGTTTTGATATAACTGTCATGGTATAACTGTGTGGTTGATCTAGTACGACATCCGTACGTCGAATACCACATCCATGGTACGGATAATGGACCAAAGCAACAATGAGAATCTTAGGGTAGTTTGGAATAATACATCTGTGTGTGTGTCCACATTCAAATGCTTCTTCTTGTCGATGCACGCATGCGCCTGTATGAGCTCTATGCAGCTCTCGTTCGTTTGTTTGGGCTGCTGTACCGACTGGCTGGTGAGCTGGACTGTAAATATTGTGTCGAAGCATCTTCAGCACCATCTGTACCACAATAAGGTCTTATAATCCTGTGGTGTTAGAGATCACAGCTTGCATCTTTTCAGATACTCTTTGGTGATTATATTTATTTATATTGTCTAATACACAGGCAATGGTACTCAAATTAATGTACTACATTCTAATATCAAGAGTCTCTATAGTATACCCCTTTTTCCCATTTTTACGTCATACTGTTTATTTACCCGTAATCACAGATATGAACCTTAATATGATTGGATGGTTTGGAAAAATATTATTTATTTTGAGCTGTTAGTATCCATAGACCCAGACAAGTTTTGTTACAATGTGTATTGATATACCGGTACTACTGCACTATACAACAGCATATTACAGATCAGTCTCTCTACAAGTGTTGGCATCTATCTGTAGTGTTGTTTGATTTCACACACTATTCTACATTGTCTTGTAGTTTCATATTTTGGGGGGGCTTCTTCTGTGGTAGTACAGTTGCAGATGGCATCCTCCAACCATTTACAACCAAGCAGCAAGTTGATAGCACCATCTGCTGGTGGACAAGCAGAAATACCATCAGCTCTTGACTCTCCTGAATCAGTCCTGGAGCCTTCATATCAAATCAAATCAAAATGTATTTGTATAGCCCTTTTTACACGCAAGCATGTCACAGAGGGCACATACGCCCATAGAACTGCCCCTCAACCAACCTAAACCCTCAAGGGAGACAAGGAAAAGGAGGAGAAATTCAGTGAGGAATCCCTTCCTCCAGAGACGGTTGGTGAAAGAGATGAGCAGAACACAGGCTTAACATAGTCATCAGCAGGGAAATGTCAATGGGTTTTTGAAACACCAAAATCCATTGTTTTACTAGGTAGATGTGGGAAGGGACCGGGAAACTCGCTGTTGCCCGTCATGGAGACTGGTTTCCGGTTGGCGACCAGATCCAGCTTTGGCAGACCGACGACCAGGCAGGTGCTGACAGCTCAAACCCCCCACACCACAGGGGATGTGTGTGTGTGGGGGGGGGGGGGACAGAGAGGAAAGCAGGGATTAGAGAATGCCAGGAGCAGCTAACAGTTACAGTCATATTAGAATTAGCACCGGTCAAGTGTGGACTAGTGCAGCAATTTAGCAGAGCAAAAAAGGGTATTTGATGCAGCCCTAAGACAGCGCCAGCCCCCCTCGGTTGGAACATGAAATCTGTTCCAGGGGAAAGAACTCTTTGTGTAAGTGCCGACGGGGGACCCCGTCCCCCGTCGGCACTTACTAGTAACAGGTCAGTCAGGTGGCTGAGCGGTTAGGGAATCTAGTAATCTGAAGGTTGCCAGTTCGATTCCCGGCCGTGACAAATTACGTTGTGTCCTTGGGCAAGGCACTTCACCCTACTTGCCTTGGGGGGAATGTCCCTGTACTTACTGTAAGTCGCTCTGGATAAGAGCCTCTGCTAAATGTAAATGTAACAGAAACTATAACAGTAACAAAATACAGTAACAGGTTTAGTTTATTTGTAAAATCTAGATGGGGTAACATGTACATGTAGAGGCTTTAATTGTAATTTAAAAGTTACATATACAGACAGACACACACTTCAGGTTTACATAGAAAGTACATACACACATACTTTTAGCAGTCATAGGACGCTTAGCAGTCATAGAATTGACTAAACAAGAACGTTTTAACCTAATTTTGAATGTCGAAACAGTATCAGCCTCCTTAATTGAGACAGGTAATTTGTTCCAGATAAGAGGTGCTCTATATGAGAACGCCCTGCCTCCAGCAGTTTTTTTAATTAATTTTGGGAACCACCAGATAGCCGGCATCTTGAGATCTAAGTGTCCTTATGGGGTGATAGGGTGCAAGGAGACCAGAGAGGTAAAGTGGTGCCAATCCATGCAGAGATTTGTAGGTTAGTAATAGAACTTTGAAATCAGCTCTGGCTTGGATAGGGAGCCAGTGTAAAGAGATGAGAGTAGATGTTATGTGATCAAACTTTCTGGTTCTAGTCAGTAATCTAGCAGCAGCATTTTGCACACACTGTAAAATGTTTAAGTAGGCGATTGGGAGTCCAGAGAACAACACATTGCAGTAGTCCAGTCGGGATGTAACAAATGCATGTATTAGTTTTTCAGCATCATCCTTTGAGAGGAATTTTCGTATTTTGTCTATGTTACGTAGATGGTAAAATGCAGTTCTGGTAATTTGCTTAATATGGTACTCAAACGAAAGGTCAGGGTCCATTGTGACTCCTAGATTTTTTACCAGCTGGCTTTGAGAGACTTTGATTCCATCTAAGTCTAAGGTCAGATTGGATAAATTATTTCTGTATTTTTTAGGACTGAAAATTTGCACCTCTGTTTTATCCGAATTGAGAAGAAGGAAATTTGCTGTCATCCAGGTTCTTATCCCAGAAACACATTTTTCCATAGCGTGTGGTAATTCTCCAGGCTTCATAGACATATATAGCTGAGTATCATCTGCATAACAGTGAAAGTTTACCCCAGAGCTTCTAATTATGTTTCCTAAAGGCAGCATATAAAGCAAAAATAACATAGGGCCTAGAACTGAACCCTGTGGGTATTTTACAGTGGAACTCCAGGATGAGCAGCCATCATAGTGGACAAATTGTGATCTGTCAGATAGATACGATCTAAACCACTGACGTGAAGTACCATCATCACCTCTTCTAAAATGTTACTGTCTTGTGCCCGTTCAGCATTACAAAGTTGCAGATTGGGCAGTTCAAGAAGTTGGCCATACACTGGCAGCAACAGGAGATCTGACAAGGACCAGGGAAGAGTCTGGGCATGTTACCCAAAGGCCTGCTGCTCCACATGGTCATGGGTTGGTAGAAATCTGAGAAAAAACAAACAGCCCCCAGACCCTTGGACTTCCTTTGTTATCTCCAGGTTTGTGTGATCACAAACAGGACTTTTACGTCAGGAGTTGAGGTTTGGGAAAAGTCTAAAAAGGAAATCAAAATGAGCTCTCTAACTCAGTACACTACCAAGGTTGTCAACTGCACAGTTTTCACATTTCTGTACACTTACGGTGTTCAAACATGTACTACCTAGTGGCCAGGTTGCTCAGGATTCATGATGTCACTCAGCCTTATTCAGACTATTTCAGCAATATCAGAGCTCTTGCACAAAGTTCACATTTTCCTTAAAAAACTAAACATGGAATCCTCCTCAGCACCACATATGCAGTATCAGGCTTCACCACATGATGACAGTAGAATCCCATCCAGAGCCACTTCTCAGGAAGCACGTTAACAGCCTGTGTAAGACCAGACATGAGCAAGTGAGAAACCACCTCATGCATAGTGGAGTACATTCGTATTACAGTGACACAGCAACAACAGACTTTGTATTTGGCTTTCACAGATATGTTTATTTGATTTCTGCTCGTGAAACTAATGTGATAATGGACCTCTCTGATAACGTTTTATTCTTTATTAATCCCAGTCACATTCTTTTGGGGGATTCCTTTTCCTCAGTATTCTGTTTCTTCCATTAATTAAAAATGGTGGTTGACCGAGTGTTCAACTGTAAGAATTTTCATAAGAACATTGTCAAGTTTGTAGTTTGGTTCAAATGCCACTTTATGAGTCCATCAAAATAACTCTCAAACTCAATGGATGGTGAGTTGACTTCGACGTCACAACTTCACCAGACGACCTCACTGTGATGTGTCTATGTCATCTTCACTGAGACTAAAACATTTTTCCCGCCTACTTGATGGATGGACTGATGAACCTAACCCCATGGATGAATGCAGCCAGACAGCCTCTCTCTGTGTGATCTCAACTTGAGGTGTCAGACAGGCCCTGAACACTGAAATCCTACTCCTCCACACCAGGCTGAGAGCCAGCTTTCAGTAAACCACGGCCTGTGAGATCAGACACACACACACACGCCAGGGTCTGTTCTCAGGGCAGACAGGAGATGGGCTAATGCACATGTTGGACTGAGTTAAGGCTCGCTGAGTTAAAAGCAGAGTTAAGAGGGTAATACTGAAAACTGCTGAGTCACACACACACACACAGACATACACACACAAAGCTTTCTATTAATCAGGTCAGACACTTCGAGATTCTCCCTCACCCTACCCTACCCTCTCTGCGCACGCACACACACACACAGACTTCATCCACAGTGTGTCTGTGTGTGTCTTTTTTTAAATCAGCTATCAGATTATATCAAAGTCATATCAATGCTGCAGGTGCAATGTCAATGGTATGCCAAGTCTTAGAAGTCACAGTATGCAGCTTGCCATACATAACACTGAGACACTAAGATATTTCTATTGATTTAAACCTACAGTACCTTGCTTACAGTCTATGAATGCAGTGAGAGCATCTGAACTTGTAGACTAGTCTCACAGAAACGCACACTCAACCTCAGATTTTGATAGCAATCTTTGTGTGAACAATCAAACCCTGTTTCTGACATATTGCTTTTCATTAACCCAGTTTTAATAAATGTCACATTTTGCAGCTTATATAATAAATGTTAACAAGCTCTTCTCTGTTCGCGACATATGCGGTTTTGAAAGGGCAGTTCCACCAATTCAGAAAGCATTGGCTTTACTGTCAATTGGACACCACGCAGACACACACATAAAAGAGCAGACCCATGTTGTTGTTTTTTATAGTTACAGCATACTGCTTCCTTAACCAGATGAGAGGCATTTGATAGATGTCTGGACATACAGTTGGGTACAGGCTGGTGTAGATGGATACAGGACGGTGAAGTTAGATACAGGAGGGTGTAGTTGGATACAGGAGGGTGTAGTTAGATATAGGAGGGGGCAGTTGGATGCAGGAGGGTGTAGTTAGATACAGGATGGTGTAGTTAGATACAGGTGGGGTACGGGAGGATCCAGGAGGGTGTAGTTAGATACAGGAAGGTGTAGTTAGATACAGGTGGAGTACAGGAGGATCTACAGGAGGGTGAAGTTAGATACAGGAGGGTGTAGTTAGATACAGGTGGGGTACGGGAGGATCCAGGAGGGTGTAGTTAGATACAGGTGGGGTGCAGGAGGATCTACAGGAGGGTGTAGTTAGATACAGGAGGGTGTAGTTAGATACAGGAGAGTGTAGTTAGATACAGGAGGGTAGTTAGATACAGGAGGGTGTAGTTAGATATAGGAGGGTGCAGTTGGATACAGGAGGGTGTAGTTAGATACAGGAGAGTGTAGTTAGATACAGGAGGGTAGTTAGATACAGGAGGGTGTAGTTAGATACAGGAAAGTGTAGTTAGATACAGGAGGGAGGGTGTAGTTGGATGCAGGAGGGTGTAGTTGGATACAGGAGGGTACAAGAGCTGCTGGCTCTACAATGTTGATGTTTTTGATTGGTTCACCAAAAGTACTTTCAAATGTTTTCCATTCAACATGCAAAATGATTATTTAATGACAGCAGACCCAGGCAAATCACACACTCTTGCTCTGCTAGGGATATACTGTACATAATATTTAGGAAGTATGAGGTTGTCTACAAAATGAACTCACTCTCAGCAGACACACTTCACTGACTCCAGTTACCTGTAACTGACAGGCTAGAGTAGCTCTCAGCCCGTTATGATAACCTTGAAGAATCATGTCTCAGTCTGCATAATCAACACAGAGGTAGACTTATATTGTTATCTGTGTGGAATTGACCTACAAGATTAGGTAAAGCTGTGAAATAAATTTATTGGGGGTCGTTAGGACGCGCGCATGGTGGGATCGCTTTCCTCCCCTCCCACCTTGTGCTGCTGCTTTATAAAGGCACATGGTGCCAAAGTTGGGACCGTCGTGAGGACTTTTTTGTTGTTCAATGAGCCCCATAGTTTTCACTCTGTTGCGTGGATGCCTCTTATCACAGCGAGTGGTGAGAATTATTAACACATAAGGTGAGTCGATGTCGGACTACATTACGTTTGGTTAACACCGTCTCATTATGAACATTTCATAAAAATGTCTTTCATTTTATATATGAGATTATATATGTGATTTATGATCCACATCTGCGTTGGTTGTCTTTGTCAGGTCAGTTTCTGGGTTTTTGTGTCGGAGTTGTGCGCTTCCAGCAGGTCCACTTCCTACCCGGCGACTGTGCGTCCTGCTGCCCCGCCATGCGCTCTCTCCTCCCGGCGCTGTTGTGCTGCCTCAGCTTCTTCTCTCTTGAAACTCAGCCACTGGTACTACCGCTGCCGACACAGATACAGAAAGACTGGTAGGCTATGTCCAAAACAACATATTTTTAACTCTTGTCAGTCTTACGTGTTGAAAATAGACATGAATTTGTGACCACGTGTGCGCAAGTCTAATGTGAAGTATGATTTGTCATGTCATATTTGATCAGGAAACGCTGTTTTTGCGTCATGCTGGATGGGAGACAAATCTCTCTCTCCCCCTTCATCGATCTATCTCTTAAAAACAAACACAGGCAGCCGTACACACACACATTCACACACTGCACAAAACACCCCTTCATATGTGACTGTTAGTTATGTGAGAAAGGTTCAAACAGAATGTGGTAATTCCTCTTAACACCCAAAGGCTCTGTATGAAAGAGAGGTAATTAAGGAAGAGGCCTGCCCAGGGCTATTACTGTAAGTAAGGATTGAGGACATGGACACAGGAACAGATGAGGCCCTGGGTCAGAGGGGTGTCAATGTTTAGAGCAATAGACCGAGATTAACAATTTTAGTTGTGCTGTGGTGTGTTGTGTTGAACCAGACCCATACTGAATACGTTGTTGTGCCTATGACAGGCTACTGGAAGGTCAGTGTAGTTCTGTGAACATGAATTTTACTCACCTTGTTCTACCTTCTCATTCACATTCACACAGCTTGGGGTGCTAAGACAAATGACCTCATTCATTTCGCTAACCTTTCTCACATAACTTACTGTGTGTGTGTGTGTGTGTGGTGTATGTGTGTGTGACTGTTACATAACAAGGATTTTCTCATGATGTCCTCAGTTAGCATCTGAAGCTTACAAGTGTGAGAACACTCACACTTATTTGAGGCTTGCAGCAAATGACCTCACAAACCAAAGCTGGATGAGGTGAAGTGTATAGGGCACTTTGCAGATCTCGATAAACACAGACATACTGAGTTTCGATGATTAACTGGGATGCAGAACCACCCTGTTCCTAAAATACAGAGAGTATAGATAGGGCTAAGAAGAGAAATTGCTTTTTTCCAGCTTTATGGAAGAAATGGTCAATAGATGGTCGAGGGGGGGGGGGGGGGCACAGGTGAAAGATTCATTCATTTTAGTTTTATGGAAGGGGGTTTACAGACCATTCAAAAGAACCAGAATGATCATTTGAGAGAGGGGGGTGGGTGGGGGGGGGGGGGTAGAGATGTTGGGGGGTGGGGGCACTGTGTATGAGAGGCAGTTGCTGTGCCACGGGGGGGGGGGACAGACAGACAGAAGGAACAGAGGAGGAAGATAAGGAGCAGAGGCTCTCTCAGGGGGAACAGTCTCAAGTAGCTGTTAGGGAAACTGGATAGACAGGCCTGCTGTAAACCACCTGCTGGGCGCTAACCTGGGAGGAATGCCTGAAGAGCTGCTTTTCCGTTCCAGACGACACACACTGGCGCACACACCTTACGCACACGTACTCACACACGCTCGCACGCTCACATTCAGGTGTATGCCTACATGCACGCACGCACACACACACTGCTTCCGAAGTCAGTGTCTTGCTCGGTCATAATGTAGATAAGAGATTTCCCCACCTCACCCTGAATTTCATAACGCTGTCAGCATTTCAGACTGTATAAATACAATCCTTCATTTGACTACCCCCTATTCCCCCACCCAACCACCCCAACAGCTGTTATCACTGATTCTACCCTACTGCTGTGTAGCAATGATGAACTGGTCACGGCTGGAATATCTGCTTACATTAAGTTATTGAGGCCTCTTACTCAGAGTCTAAACTCCTCTGGTCTAATGGTACTGACTAGCGTTTGGCTCTTGTGAAAGCTGATGGAAGCAGAGTGGTTAGTGGGTATCGTGGTGTCTGGGTTGTCTGGCTTATATGAATGTCTGGCAGGTGAAGACAGTGTGGTCCTGCAGTGGCTGCCACCCTGACCTGAGTAAAAATGGCGCTGCCAGACTCCTATTGGCCTAACCTTTAACCCCACCGGTCTTACTGTAACTCTGCTTCTGTTGAGCCGTTGCATTCGTCAGAGCATTTACTACACATGTTTATGCAAACACACACACACACACAGCCCTTTCACAACACAGGCTACCTTGTTGGAGCTGGCAGAGGCTTCTGAGAGCTGCAGGACAGTGGGGACGGGAGAGGAAGCCTATGGGACTGAGTATTGTTGTGAAACAGAGAACAGAGTTGCTGGTTGGGTGTTCAGTGTTCACTGGCCTACATTTCATAGTGTTGGGAAGTGAGTTTGTGCCAAGTGGCTTTTCCCCGCAACGACCGGTTCTGAACTGAGCCACAGGTGGTCCTGTGTGTGTGTGCGTGTGTGTGTGTGTGTATGTGTGTGTGTGTGTGAGAGAGAGAGAGAGAGAGAGAGAGAGAGAGAGAGAGAGCGAAAGAGAGAGCGAAAGAGAGAGCGAAAGAGAGAGCGAAAGAGAGAGTGAACAGTGAGAGCCAGGGAGTCAGGTGCGGCCAGCACGTGCATCTACTACTAACACCCCAGAAAGTATTTTTCTAACATTCAACAATGTTTTGCTAACATTAAGCAAACCCTCAGTGTCTGTGTAAGAGCAAGATTCTGTACATCGGGGGTGCTGGAAGCAGAGAGGGGTCAGTCTCAAAACAAGAAGGGTATTCTCAATCCTTAACTCCTTGGATTGACATAACACACACGGCTGCTCAATCAAATGCCGTGTCTAGATTCCAGAATGAATGTTTCTATTATCATAATTATTGTCTCTGTAAAATCTTTCAGAGACTTGAGAGGGTTGGTTGATAAACGCTGAGATGGGACCAGTTTACTGTGCAGACCAAAGATTATATTGATGAAGTTGGTGTAGGATGCATGCTATGTGCACAGGGTTGGAGACGGTGTTCTGTGTGTGTGTGTGTGTGTGTGTGTGTGTGTGTGTGTGTGTGTGTGTGTGTGTGTGCGTGTGTGTGTGTATGTGAGGGGAGCTCAGAGCTGGAGGTCAACATGTCCAGCCAGAGGACTATTCACAATACCTCACTGGATTATTGGATCACAATCACATGCTGCCCCACATTATAGAATAAACACACAAACATTAACCCAAACAATCACACACATTCAGTTCAGAAAATACAACTGCACACATACATTCATATGCACAGATAGACTTTCACATGGTACTTCACAGTACTAGACAAAACAAGCACACACAAACACACGTACTGTACATACAAATATATACACACATATGTAAACTGTACTGTACATGCTCGACCTAACAGAACACAAACTCTTCAATCCATGTATAGCGTCTCAGAGGAGAAACAACTCAGATCATTGTATCAGATCACGACTCAGCAATAGTTTAATTGGATTATTTCACTGTTGTTGTTTTGGATTAGAATAACAATGACGTCACTCCTTAAATATTTCCACAGTCACGCTTTAGCTATAGCTACAGTAAGTGGAAGTGTGTGCATGTGTGTCTGTGTGCCCTCTGATTTCCTCTTGCGTAATCATCGAGACACACACAGGCTCCTAGTGACACTCCAACTGCAGTATGAATGAGGGGAGAGGAGAGGGGATGGGGTTAAAATGAGGGCATTGTGGTTCTGTGAGAGAGGTAAAAAGAGGTGGAAGTCTCTCTATTGCTATAAAAAGGAAGCTTTTTAAGTGAGCAGTGGAGTAGCAAGCTCTAAATTGGCTGAAGAAAAGAAACCCTTGTCCTGTCAGTCAGTGTGTTGTTGTATGAGCCGGTAGGACAGCATGTTACGTTGTTTATTCACGGGGAAAGTCATTGCGATTTTTGTTGATTTTTGAATCATTGACTGAACAGCCAATAAGGCTTTAACTTTGAGGAAAACATTAGCGAGCATGACAAGCTCTTTTCTAGGGCTGGATTTTGCCAGTGAATAGTTTAAATGTGTGTGTGTGGTGTGTGTGTGGTGTGTGTCCTACATGTTTACTAAAGTCTCAGCCTTCCGGGTAGCTTCCTAAAGTTCACTTGCACCTGTGGAAGGTTCAAGTTCAAGTCACAATTTTCACCTCATCTGATGTTCCACTGTGTCGCCCAAGAAAGCATCGAGCATTTTTGAATGCTGTGCATGATAAATATTTGACAGTTCAACACTAGTACAATCAGGTAACTTTTTATGCCAGGCCACCCACCGGAAATTGACCTGCTCCCCCCCCCCCTTATTATTGAATTATTTTTCAACAATGCACGTTTTTCTAATGTTCCGCTGCATTCGTTTGGCATCTGCTATGGCATATTACAGTTTGAGAACCACTGACATTGAAAGTGTATGACTGGGTGTTTTTAACCATCTCTCTTTCATTCTCTTATTCTCTCTCTCCTTCTTGAAGGCTGAGTTTTCTCAGAATACCCAGGTTGCTTGAGACATCTCCCCATCTCATCATGCCAACCGCCTCTGACCTCTCTGTTACCAACGACAACAACATTGCCCTTAGAGACAGGCGGGTCTGGAAGGCCTTGCTGCATAAAGGACCCACGCCAGGGTGGCCTAGCCTGGTGCCTGACCAAAACCACCTCACCACAGGGGAAGGACTACGTAGGCCGAGGGCGTTGAGAGGTCGTCGCCATACCAACGGCGGGGGGAGAGGCCATGCCCAGCTGATGCGGGTAGGGTGTGTCTTAGGCACTTGTCAAGTTCAAAACCTCAGCCATCGCCTGTACCAGCTGATTGGACAAAGTGGGAGAGAAGACTCCTCCCCTATTAACCCCCGTAGTCCTCACAGCTACGGATGAAATCATCCCCCCTAAAAACACGAGAGACAATAATGATATCAACAACCTTCATAATCGCATAGGCGGACATGCAGGTAAATATTTGTCGTAGAAAAAGACACATATTCTGTCGTTAAAGCTAGCCTGATATAGATGATGTCACCTGTGTGTCTAGTGGCTCTCTGTCTCCCTACTGTCTCTGCTGTGAGCCCGGATGTCGTCACGGGACAGCGGTAGGCGTGCTAGTGGGCTTGTTGTGCTTCCTCCTCCTGTACCGGAGAGCTGGTTCTTTCCTTGTTGTTTTCGAGGGTCTTTGACCCTCAGCCTGCTGAGCTGTAGTTTACTAGAGCTGAACCAGGCGGATCTCTAATCCACTCTGACTCATCCACTCTGTCTGCAGTCTGCACACACTCACGATCACACACAATCATCCACAAAACTGCCCCCCCCCCGCACACACACACTTGCACACACTCACAAACACATGCACACTACCACAAAGATTTATTTCTCAACATATCATACATTTGCGTTCCCCTTCAACCCTAAACCCTTCCCCTCATACCCCAATGATGACCCCTTACTTTCATCCATTACTCCATTTACTAATCCACACCTTGCCACACACCTATCCAAGCTTGTGCCATAGAAATGTTGACCTTTTTAGGATGCAACCACAGGAAGTTGTTAGTCATTATGTCATAGAGTATGTATTGAGAGCTAGAAGGTCAGATGTTTTTAGGAACATATGAAAGCACTTTAAACATTGTTCTGTTTGGTATGACTTGAATTGTATAGGTTATTTAACTATAAATTTATAAAGGCGTTTTGGTTGTAAATACTGCATTAACTAAACCTTTGTGATACATGTGGTGAAGCTATTTTACAGAGTAAAGGCATTCTTTTCAATCACATACTGTATGTTCATCTCTTCGTGTGTCGGATTAGTGGCTTTTGTAAATAAAGTTATCTTAAATGTATTGCTTATTATTCAGTTAACAGTTTTGCAATTGACCGTGTTGGTCATTGCATTATTGGAAGGATTCAATGAACAATGAACAAAAGCTAACACTGTTCCCATTTGGAGTAGCTTGTTAAAAAATAAAGATAAATCGTATACCTTTATTTATAAAAACTTGATGTACAAAAACATCTCACATTAACACAAGAGTTGCAGTTGAAGTATGACAAGTGGCTCAGCTTACACTTGTCAACTGAGTCAAGTTGACTGTGACCAGTGTGCATCTGTGTGCATGGGACAAACATTCCGTTATATTTCCCATCGAACTAACAGAGTAGCCTTTACAAAACAGTGTCCTGTGTATACCTTTCGAATTAAACTGCTGTGTTTGATACAGTAGGCCTACACCTACCTAATCCTCCCAGAAGCGCCCAAAGGGTTTTACAGTGTTTATATATATATATGCTGGAAGTGTGTTTATGAGTATAAATGTGTGGGTTCAGTGTTTGTGTGTATGATTATAACATGAAGTCAAGTTAGGTTAAGTCTTGGGCCAGCCAGGTTAGTAATGTGCACTCTCCACAGATAACACGACACACAACTGTATAACATACAGAATGGCGACCTCAGCTGGCCAGCAGCCTACAGTACAGTGTGTGCCACAGACAACCCTTCTGAAGCTAAAGTGTGTGTGTGTGTGTGTGTGTGTGTGTGTGTGTGTGTGTGTGTGTGTGTGTGTGTGTGTGTGTGTGTGTGTGTGTGTGTGTGTGTGTGTGTGTGATTGTTTTGCCAGTCTGTGTTTGTAAGAATGTGTTTGTCCTTGTGTGTGCGTGTACTTTCCTGTTCATCCTTAAACTCAATAACCTACAGACTTTCAAACATCCCCCTTTACACAACCAATCCCCCGTACCAGCTGGAACCAGACCAGTAGATTTCAGTTAAACACTCACTGGTCCCACAGGAAAAACACACACAGGTGATCCAGTCAGGTAACCCCATTTGTTGGGGGCGTGAGTTGGGAGTTAAAGTGTGACCATGTGTGTGTATGTTTTCATTTTCTGTACAACCTGTGCAGAAAGGTTAGCCTTCCTGCTGGACTGACAGATATATAGAGGAGTTTGACAACAGTCCAGCTAAAAAGAGCTTCCTCTCACACACATCCTCATCTCCTGGGACTACTCTTCTACTCAACATGAGGGTTGTTAACCTTGTACGTAAGCCAGAAGAATACTGTGTTGGATACTGTGTTTCTTTTGGATAAGGATTTTGCCATAGGAAGGTCTTTGACATGGGCTAGCACTAGACTATAAGATGACACATGCTCTCAGATGCTTCAATACATCATGCAACAACATTCAGCAACATATTATGCTTGATGTTAATTGTATGCATGTCCTCTAGTGTGTTGGTTCAGGCCTGCCTATTACAGGACAATGGAACCAACTAGTTAGCTTTGTATTGGTATATATTTATTTTTGCAGCCATATTTTCCAGCTACTTACAATTGAAGATGAATTACAGTTTTGTGGTTTTATTAAGCCTATGCCAAACCTCACTATCAGACGTTTCAGTGGATTTAAAGGAATCGATCAATATTCAACATGAAACAGGGTTATAGGACTGAGAGTTTTCAAAACGGCGTGCATGTTTTCTTGCAAAACAGATGTCTCATTTGTGTCTGTCTGTTTGGCCGTCTAATGTCTGTATAATTTACATTTAGTCATTTAGTAGGGTGAAGTGCCTTGCCCAAGGACACAACGTCATTTGGTCAAATCGAACCGACAACCTTCTGAGTAACAGCCCGATTCCCTAACCGCTCAGCCATCTGACTCCCGATATCATAATCATATATAATGTATACATCAGCCTGTTTGTCTATGTGTTCCAAGGGCCCAGACCCGTCTCTGGCATATCGACCAAACCTGGAGACTGACTCTAAAGACCAGGCTGAGTACAGGAACTTTGAGGTGAACGTCAGCTCGTCTTCCAACAGGTTGTGAAGGGGGTCTTAAGGGTTTGTTGTGGGTACTTTGTGTGCACAACAGTGTGTGTGTATGTGTGTGTGACAGAGCGGGAGTCTGATCGATCGTGTGTTCAACACGTACAAGCTGATGCACACCAACCAGACCCTGGACTTTGTCAAACAAAAGGTTTGTGTGCTGGGAGAACATGGCAAAGAAAAAACACTTCAGCCTTTTTCTCTCTCTGTTCTTCTCGGAAAAGTTCATTTAGTAATGTTTCACAGAAGTCAGAACAGAAATGTTCTGTTTAGTTTTCGAAAGCAGATACGCAATGTGCGGCAGAAAATGACAGCTGAATACGCCCACCTGTAATACTACCATGGCCCTCCCTCTCCTCCGCCTCTGCAGCACTCTGATTGGTCCAACTGTGGACATGCCCAGATGGGGGTGATGGAGGCCATCATGTCTCTGGACCAGCTGGTAGATGAATCTGATCCTGATGTGGACTTTCCCAACTCCTTCCATGCCTTCCAGACTGCTGAGGGCATACGCAAAGAACACCCAGACAAAGGTAAACGTGCACAACCTCCAACACACAAACACACTAGTCTAACACATCCCCTCCCCTCCCCTAGACTGGTTCCAGTTGGTGGGTCTGATCCATGACATCGGGAAGATAATGGCACTGTGGGGGGAACCCCAGGTGAGAGGTGAAACACATGGACTTACTTAGCCAGGCTAGGCCATGATAGGCTAAACTAGGCTAGGCTAAGATAGGCCATGCTAGGCTAACTGTGACGCTGTATTGCAGTGGGCTGTAGTCGGGGACACATTCCCAGTGGGCTGCAGGTTTCAAAACGGCATCGTCTTCAGAGACAAAACCTTCCTGGACAACCCAGACGAGGAAAACCACGCTTACAAGTACAATAATGTCTCTCTTCAAACATCCCATCAAATTGGTTCAAGCTGTGGCCCTTTGATTCAGGGTCTTCTTCCTTCTGTCTCTCTCTAGTACTGAGTGTGGGATCTACAATTCCAACTGTGGGCTGGACAATGTGCTGATGTCCTGGGGCCATGATGGTGAGTATCTACACAGCAGATACAGTACCCTCTGACCTCAAAACGAGAAGGATACTCCTAACGTATCTTGTTTTGTTACAGAGTATCTCTACAGAGTCATGAAGTTCAACAAGTGTACCATTCCAGAGGAGGTGAGGGAGTGAATGACCGAGTGTGTGTGTGTGTGTGGGTGTGTGTGTGTGTGGGTGTGTGTGTGTGTGTGTGTGTGTGTGTGTAAATCTCCCAAATTGCTTCTCCACCTGGTTCCACCCTCTCCCCCAGGGTCTCTATATGATCCGCTTCCATTCCTTCTACCCCTGGCATTCCCATGGCGACTACATGCACCTGTGCAATGACAAAGACCTACGTATGCTGCCCTGGGTCAGAGAGTTCAAGTAGGTCCCTCTAACACACATGCTCTCTAAATGGTTTGTTGCCGTTGTCTCTGATCTGACCTTTGTTCTGTGCCCTCTGCAGTAAGTTTGACCTCTACACTAAAAGCACAGAGCTGCCTGATGTTGAAAACCTCAAGCCTTACTACCAGTCTCTCATCAACAAGTACTGCCCTGGTGTTCTGCGGTGGTAACTGAAACACATGCTCTAAAGCATCTTCCCTGTGTAAAATGCCTATATTGTTCATACAATTCAGATTAATTAAACAATTAAACAATAAACAATTAAACAATAAAAAGTAAAAGTATGTGTCCATTTTTGCTTTATTATAAATGACACAAAGAAGCGTTTAAAAGATGTACATTTTTTTGTACAGTTTTGCGATGTAATATTTTGCAACACTGACAAAAATATACTTATTTTTTGGTGGAAATGGGGAAATAGTGCAGTTTGTTAAAATACTTACACTATCTTAGAGGTATAGCAAACATTTAACTCACACAAGACAAACAAACAAATAAAAAAAACATGGACCTATACCAAAAGGTATGTTCTCTTGATTGTCATGTTCAAAAAGAACATGATATATTTTACATGTGACACTTTCTATCATATTTTCTCTTCCATTGTCTGAATCTTACCACAGAAATGCCCCTATAATCATGACAAACCGAGATTGACATTATCAACCATGACAACATGATCACACGACGTACATAATCACCAAACATCATCTTGGCACAACTGTAACCAGTGGAGACAAGCAGAAACAGTTAGAAAATGGCTAGTAAGCTATCTGTAGGCCATACAGTCTGAAGGGTAGAGTATGCAGAATATTTAATAACTCACAGGCAGGTGTGACATGCGTGACAAATGTTTTATTTTCTCAGACTGAAAACAGGAAAAATACAATCTGTTTTCTAGTCAGAGAAAATAAGACAAACAGGTCATTTGGACAGATAGCCTTCAACTAACTGGGGAGTTGCCCTGCCTCTCATTTCTCCTCCTCACACTTATTCATTCTCTTTCGTAGCATTTCCATGTCATCCTTTTCGCTCGCCTCCCCCTCTTCTTCCTCATCTTCATCCTCCACCTCCTCCTCCATCTGCTTGTCTTCCTCTGCTACACTATTTTTTCTTTTTCTTTCACCATTCTCTTCCTCCACAGTATCATCTTTCAGCTCCTTCCCCTCCTCCTCCTTCTCCTCCTCTTGGTGATCTTGCTCTTCCTCTAGCGAGGAGTTACCATCATGTATGGTGTACCCACCTCACAACCTGGGCGAGAGGGGCTTCTGGAACATGCCGGGGAGGAGACCTGTCCTGTCACCACACACCATCACAACACACAGTCAGGTTACAAGTCCCTACACACCAGAATGAGACCAATACTACCTCAAAACCAGTGGGCACAGCAGAGTTTGTCAGTGCTGCTGATCGTGTTTTCATACATGCTTCTTGTTTACGTTCTGGTGTTTACCTTGAGCCCATGCTGACTGAGCATGCTCTCCAGGAAGGTGTCACCCAGGTGTGGAATAGAACTCCTCTGAGTACACCCTCCTCCACCATCGGTCAAGGTACGAGCTACGAACAAGGGACAGTGTGTTACATACAAGCACACAAAAATTCAGGTAAAAGAGTGTGTGTGTGTGCTGACCCATCAGACTTGGCTCTGTAAACCAGTATTTGTAGCGGTGGGCTCGGATGTAGGAGGGAGCCTGCTGCAGGAATGGGTAGCGAGACACATCAGACTGGATCAGCTCAATGACTGGACGGAAACACAGAAAAAACGATCTGGGTCACACACGGACTGTCTCTAAAAGTGTGGTGTGTGAGTGTGTGTGGGAGTGAGTGACTGAGTGACTGAGTGAGAGAAAGAGAATGAAAGAGACAGACAGAGAGAGAGAGAGAAATAGATCCCTTACGGGTTGGCTGGACATTATACTATTCTATGTACACACAGAGCACAATAATACATCAACAAACACCCAAAAATATAACAAACACAAGACCACAGGCACTAGCACGAATTGACACAAGCAGAAACCACGTCTAGCACTAGTTCTACACACTAGTTCTTCCTCCATGTAACACCAGCCACTGTACGTCCCCCACCCACTTGGTTAATGGTGGTTTATAAAGTGCTCTCCAGGCTGGTCCCTCCTCTGCGTGTAACCCCAGCTTGGCCCTCCATGGGGTGTCAGATCTGCCTTCTAATTTCTCCCTATTCAGGGCCCTTACACACAGTTTATACAAACCCTTTCCCCGCACTGTGTCCAGCCCCACTCCCTCTGGGGGGGGTTGACATATGGGGCGTCATTCTCCGGTAGAGTCACATTCAGCCTTGGAAAAAAAATCATTGTTAATTGAAAGACGCTGGTTTGCTGTCCCTGCATTCAGTAGACCCCAGTCCTCCTCAGTCAGGGCCTCCCTGTACAGAGACAGCCGCTCCGTCCCAGTTCCTCTGCATAGATGCCTAATCCCCCAGAAACACCCCCAAGTACTTAAACCCTCCTCTGGACCAGTTCAGCCCTCCAGGTAAAGTGGGCAGTCCACTTGTCCAATGCCCCAGCTCAAAGGCACACCTCTTCCCCCAGTTCACCCTTGCCGAGGACATTCTCCCAAACTTTTCCACCAATTTTGTGAGTGTCCACGTCTATCAGATTTTTTATGACAATTATTAAATCATCTGCATACGCAGACAGGCAGCTGCAGAGGATAACTCCACTTTGCTCTCTTCATTTCAGCTCTTATACAATTGAGTAGTGGTTCTATAGCGATAGTATAGAGCAGAGGTCCCCAATCTACGGCCCACGCATTTGGACCGGCCCTCTGAACAATGCCAGAGACAATCAGTTCACACTGATTAATATGCATGAGTAAGTAAATGTTTTGATTTCAATAGCAATGAATATGAGAAAAGGTCATTACGATAGTAATAATGCTCTTTTAATAGTCTATATATCCCTTGATATGTACGGATGTACGGTGCATAACAAAATAATAAACTAATCTAGCATAATAAATCAATTTAAAATCATAATAAAATCTTCACAATAATACTGGTAGTCACTCCGGCCCATGTCACTTTCTGTTAGAGACCGACCCGGCCCCACATTAAAGAAAGGAAATATTATCTGGCCCTCGCAGAAAAAAGTTTGTGGACCCCTGGTATAGAGCATCACAGACATGGCACACCCCTGCCTAATCCCTCTCATCACTTTAAAAGGAGCACTTAACCCACCGTTGACCTTCAGTACACTTTCAATATCTCCGTAGAGCATACTGACCATGGCAATGAACTCAGGGCTGAACCCGAACACCCTCATTGTGCGCCAAAGATATTGGTGCTTAACCCGACCAAAAGCCTTTTCTTGGTCCAGAGAAATCAACCCAGTGACCTGGCCGAAAAGTCGAGAAAGGTCTAAATAATCTCGGATATGTTATCCATTATTGACACAGTAGGACTGGTCCGTATGTATCATTTCACCCATCCCCTCCCTTAGTCTGTTTGCCAGAGCTTTGGAGAGGATTTTGTAATCAGTGCAAAGCAGGGCCACTGGTCTCCAGTTCTTTATCTCTTGTGGGTCCCTTTTTTGGCAACAATGTCATGACTGCTCACTTGTAGCTCAAGGGTAACACCCCGCTGGTCAGTCATTTATGACCTTGAGCAGATCCTCACCCACAAAGCCTACAAGGAGCCCTGCCACTCTGCATGCCCTGCAGTGCATTTAACAGTCCCAGTGCAGTCAGAATGTGTGCAAGCTGCACGTTTTCCTCCGCAGACACCTGAGGAATGCTGTCACATCTTCTTGACTCCTCAGTCGTCGTCTTTCTGTTCACTAGCATACAGCTCAGTGTAGAACTCTGCAGCCCTTCTCCGTATTTCAGGAAAGGTCCTGAGCTCCTAACCTGCCGCTGAGCCAAAGAAGAACTTTGACGGGGCCTCCATTTCAGAGATATTCAGAAATCTGGATCTCACCAAGGCCCCCTGTGCACGAGTACCCAGAAGGTCTGCCAATGTGGCCTCTAGTTTTGAGCCCCTGAACGTGGCTTATTTTTCTTGTTTTGTTAGCAAGAGCTTGGAACTCAACGATATCCGTCTCTAGAGCTTTGATTGATCAGGTTATCTCCCCAGTTACATTGAAAGTGTACTGAGTACAGAATTGCTGGGCTTGGACATTGCCCACATCCCACCACTGCTGAATACGCGTAAACTTCTGACATCTGACACAATAAGCACTTCTTGGCTTCACAGAATTAATTAAAACAACCCCTGACAGGCTGTGATCTGAGAACCCTACTGGGCTTATTGAACACGTTTTGAACACGTGACTGGTGCTTGAAGCAATATATTCTGTCCAACCTAGCCAGGGAGATGGTATTATCTCATCATTATCTCTAGCAAGTATACTGTCTAGTGTCACCATTTAGATTCCGCCATACATCACATAGTTCATGGGTCTCAACTAGGCGCACCAGGCTACAGCAGGAGGCCATGTGGGGTTCTGTATGGTTTCTGTCTGAATCACTTATCGTGCTGTTAAAATCCCCACCAAGAAATAGATACTCCTCCATATTGCATTAAGAAAGTGTTTCGGACAATTTGTCCCCAAAAATCAGCCGTTCTGCGGCTGCCACTGGTGCATAGACATTTACAGCATTTATGGTTGTGTATACAGTATTACACAGTACAAAAGAAAGAGTTTAGTAGGACAGAAACCAAACCTAATTTTGAAAAAGGTAATTACCGAATGGTGTGTCTGTGAGTGCCATGAACTGTAGCATACAGTAATATATACTATTTTCTACAATATTGTCAGAATGTATTCTTACAGTCACTGTACTGTTGCACGGTATGATACAGCAATCCACCAGACTGTGACCAATCATGCAGTGCACTGCAGTCAATGGATGCATGGGTGCTAAAATATGTTTGTGTATAGTATACCGTGTGTTGTGCTGAAACAGCTATTATGTGTACATGAGAACATGTGTATATTACATTATATTGTTACATACCTGTTATCTTTTCTACAGTAAAGGTTCAAATTATACCCACCACTGTAAATCAACTCAAATTAGGCTATTTATAGGCTAATTTGCCTATTCTAAAGCCATGATTGGTTGGTGTTGAATAAAGCAATGAGTGTTTGCACATGTGAGGAGTTAGTGTAAGGCACTGATGAATTAGTGTGGCATTTTGATTGGTTGTGTTTGAAAAAGGAAATCAAGATGCTTCCTGTTAGAATTTTGTGTGTTACGTGGAGAATTGTGTGTGTGTTTTGCAAAAAGTGTTTTATGAAATTGAAAACTGAGTCAAAGGCCCAAAATGTGCGTATTGTTTTGCAGATTTGAGGTGTGGTTCTGGTGTTTGAGTGTCAGAATTCAGAAATTGTATGAAAGGTAAGGAATTTGTGTGTAAGCATTTGAAAAAAACGGTAATACGAAAATTTATGAAAATATGATGATGCATGCATGCCTGTCATTGTAACGTTTTTACCGTGCTGGTGGCATCTGGTGTTTCAAATGTGCAACTGCATCTCGTGTGTTTGTATCCTTGACTTTTTACAGTCATTAGGTGTGCTCGACTTCATGCGGCTGCATCCGGCTGCAGCCGGCTGATTTGAAGCTGAGAATGCCATTGGCTGCTTCAAGTCAGCCGTGCTGCAAGCAGCTGCAGGCGACGCCGGCGCTGCATAAAGTCGAACGCACCTACTGGTTTGTATCCACGTTAACGTGAGCTCTAAATCAATGTAGTTTGTCAAACGTAAAGTGAAGTTTCCCTACGTTTTAACATTGTGAACATTTATTGTGAGCTCTGTTGCAGTTTTAACTACTATGAAGGTAAGTGCCAGCATTATATGCGTTGCTTTTGACGTTGTATCCAGGATTTGCGACTTTGTGCTTGGTTTTAAACTCATTTCGGTGCTAGCTAGCTAGCTCTAGCTTTATTTCGATTGTGTTGTTAGCTAGATTCAGTGTTTGTCTTTATTCATGGGGATATGTTAGTACGTTGTGAAAAGTGTAGCCTATGTAATATTATTTTATGTTATTTAGATGCAGACAGTCTTGTGAGTCTCAAGGTACGTACTCCAGTTTTGTGGGCAGCGTAAAGATAGTGTGCTGTGTTCTGTATTGCTGCAGTGGAGCCAATATAAATTGAGTGCTTATAAACATTCCGTAATTTATTTCCTATGTTGTAGCTATCCGTTTTAACATTGAAAATTAGATGAGACACATGCAATAGAATAAAGTATGTAAATATTATTGGATTTAAAACTTTGCAATTCCAATCCAAAGTCATTTTATTGTTTATTTACATTACATGTAATGCTTATTGTGTAGTAATTAATCATACAGGCTATTATTATTTTCAAAAAGTATTACTATTAGGAGTTGTATGCCAGAGATTACGTTTTTATCACAGTGTTGTTTCTCCAGTAAAAAATAAACCTGAAAAACATCAACCTCTCACCAAATGATCAAGATTACATATGCAAAGTGGACATTATGACAGCTTTCACATGTAAAATAACTTCTTTGTCTGAGTTCTCATTAACTTGGAACTGTTTCTTCCAGATCCGCTACTGGCCAATCCTACTTAATCATGGGCGGATACTAGACAGAGAAGACACCTTAAGGCTCCAGAGAGACTACAGCGACTCAACTAGAGACTACAGAGAGACACTCAACCAGAAACAGCAGTAACCAGACAGGATCAACCGGGGAGAAACACATTTCCAGAGACTAGATACAAAACAGGATCCAGAGAGACCAGACAGAGAACAAAGAGAGAGAGAGAGCTGAGTTATGGAGACACATCACTGTGATACATGTGGGAAGAGCCTTTCCTCATCCAGTAGCCTCAAGAAGCACATGAGGATCCACACTGTGAAGAAGCCCTACAGCTGTGACCTCTGTGGTAAAACCTTTAGCAGTGATAGCAGTTTGACAGTTCACAGCAGAATCCACAGTGGAGAGAAGCCCTACAGCTGTGACCTCTGTGGTAAAACCTTTAGCCAGAATTACAATTTTAGAAGGCACCTCAGGATCCACACTGGAGAGAAGCCCTACAGCTGTGACCTCTGTGGTAAAACCTTTAGTCAGGCTGACCATTTCAGAGTTCATAGCATGATCCACACTGGAGAGAAGCCCTACAGCTGTGACATCTGTGGTACAAGCTTTAGCCAGGCTGGCGATTTCAGAATTCATAGCAGGATCCACACTGGAGAGAAGCCCTTCAGCTGTGACCTCTGTGGTAAAACCTTTAGCAGAGCCAACCATTTCACTGTTCACCGCAGAATACACACTGGAGAGAAGCCCTACAGCTGTGACCTCTGTGGTAAAACCTTTAGCCAGGCTGGCCATTTCAGAGCTCATAGCAGGATCCACACTGGAGAGAAGCCCTACAGCTGTGACCTCTGTGGTAAAACTTTTCGCAGAGTTAACCATTTAACGGTTCACCGCAGAATCCACACTGGAGAGAAGCCCTACAGCTGTGACCTCTGTGGTAAAACCTTTAGAGGTGAAAGCAGTTTTACAGCTCACCGCAGAATCCACACTGGAGAGAAGCCCTACAGCTGTGACCTCTGTGGTAAAACCTTTAGCCAGGCTGGCGATTTCAGAGTTCATAGCAGGATCCACACTGGAGAGAAGCCCTTCAGCTGTGACCTCTGTGGTAAAACCTTTCGCAGAGCTAACCATTACACAGTTCACCGCAGAATCCACACTGGAGAGAAGCCCTACAGCTGTGACCTCTGTGGTAAAACCTTTAGCCAGGCTGGCCATTTCAGAGTTCATAGCAGGATCCACATTGGAGAGAAGTCCTACAGCTGTGACCTCTGTGGTAAAACCTTTAGTAGTGAAAGCAGTTTGACAGTTCACAGCAGAATCCACACTGGAGAGAAGCCCTACAGCTGTGACCTCTGTGGTAAAACCTTTAGCCAGAATTACAATTTTAGAAGGCACCTCAGGATCCACACTGGAGAGAAGCCCTACAGCTGTGACCTCTGTGGTAAAACCTTTAGCAATTATAGCAGTTTGACAGTTCACAGCAGAATCCACACTGGAGAGAAGCCCTACAGCTGTGACCTCTGTGGTAAAACCTTTAGCCAGAATTACAATTTTAGAAGGCACCTCAGGATCCACACTGGAGAAAAGGCCTACAGCGGTGACCTCTGTGACTCTTCAGGTAAAACAAATGACAATCTGAAGAGTCGCCTGCGTGTCCACAATAGAAAAAACCCAAAGCAGTGATGTCTGGGGCCAGGCTGTCCCAGCAGTCACCACCTGAAAGAACTTCTGTATGACCCAAGTTTTCATGTCATGTTTGGTATTAATTTCGTATTTTATGCATCACGTTTGAAGGATTCTTAATCTTTAGTGTCTAGTAATGTTTTCAGTGTTGTAAAATGTATATTTGCTGGTTTGATAGCCTAGAGTTTTGTCGTGCAGAGGCCCAAAATGTGTTTACATATTCTCTTGTCTTGCAAAGGCATATTTGGCTTACTGCAGCGAAGTACCGGTGATGGTCCATTTGAATTTGTATGTGTCAGGCAATTGTTTCTTCATATAGCCGGTGTCACTATTTTAGTATGCAGGATGGGTTTACAAAAGGAGAAGCTAAACCAATCACTGAGTTTGATTAGCCTCCTATACTTGCTCAGGTTAGGTGCGATATGTTTATTTGCATTTGAAATACCTTTGTTATTGTTTGCTCTGAAGGTAGCGTTTGTTTCTGTATTGATTTTGTTACATTGTCATAATGTACTGATTATCTTACTAATAAACTATGTTTTTGCATTTAAAGTTACTTGTCCTTGTGCCTGCTTTCAATGTTTGGACAATATTATTTGCTGGAGTCCTAAGTCACTATCAAGAGAGAGCCTTTTTATGTGTCCCTGACAAAGAAGAGGTGAATATGAGTTGTATGTGCTGGTTTTAAAATGTAATACCATTTCTTGTATTTTAAGTTGTTATGTGTCCACAGGAGGATTGGTTTTCACCACTGTTCTACCCTTTAGTCTGATTGTTAGCTGAGTTCCAGTTCAAGTATTTTATTGTCAGATGCACAGAACAACACAAGGTCAGACTGGGCACTGAAATTCTTAGGACACGACAACGCAAAGCAACCTGGCATAACATAACATATAAGTACCCTGAACATAGATTACATCTATGATAAGAAAATAACAACTCCTAAATATACAAAATAATATACAATACAGTATACTAAACCTGTAATAATACACATATTAACCTACACTAACCGTATAAACCTATACTAACCTAAAGACAAGTGGGGTAACAATTAGTGCAATATTGCTGATAGTACAACCAGTAGATGAAAGTGACAGTGGCTGGGTTTCCCAGATTCGTTAAGAAGCTCTTAGCGTTAAGAGCTTCTTAACGAATCTGGGAAACCCGGCCAGTGTGTAAAGTGTTTAGTGAGAAAGTGGTGAGAATGTGTCCATTCAGAAGCCTGATGGCCCTTGGAAAATAAACTATTCTCCAGTCTACGTGTGCAAGACCGAATGCTTTAGTATTGCCCGCCTGAAGGCAACGGGGTAAAAAGACTGAAGGATGGGTGGTAACAGTCTCTTTGAATCCTGCCAGCTTTCCTGAAGCATCGTGTGGTAGGTGTCCTGTAGGGATGGAAGCTTCCTGCCGATGATTAACTCAGCAGACCTGATCACACTATGTAGGACCTTGCGGTCCCTGTCTGTGCAGCTCTCATACCACACTCATGCAACCAGTCAGTATGCTCTCTATTGTGCATCTGTAAAAGTTAGTGAGGGTGACTCAGTCCATGCCAAACTTCTTCAGTCTCCTCAGGAAGAACAGGCGTTTCTGGGCAGCTTTAACTACCGTGTGAGCAGACCAGGTGAGATCATTGCTGATGTTCACCCCGAGGAACCTGAAGCAGCTGACCTGCTTGCAGCTGACCTGAAGCAGCATGCGGTCACTGATTCTCACCACCTGTGGCCTCCCCGTCAGGAAGTTGAAGATACACTTGCAAAGGGAGGTGCTTAGTCCCAGGTCCACAAGCTTGGAGACGAGTCTGGAGGGGATGATGGTGAATGCTGAGCTGTAGTCAATGAACAGCATCCTCGCATACATATTCCTTTTTCCAGGTGGGAGAGAGCGGTGTGCATAGTCAGGGTGATGGCATCGTCTGTAGACCTGTTGGACCGGTATACAAACTGCATAGGGTCCAGGGTGGGAAACAGCGATGAGAAAATGAATGTTTTGACTAGCCACTTGAAGCACTTCATGATGACAGAGGTCAGTGATATCGGGCGATAGTCGTTCATGCAGATGACCTTGGTGTTTTTTGGCACAGGGACGATTTCATTTCACTGTTCACCGCAGAATACACACTGGAGAGAAGCCCTACAGCTGTGACCTCTGTGGTAAAACCTTTAGCCAGGCTGGCCATTTCAGAGCTCATAGCAGGATCCACACTGGAGAGAAGCCCTACAGCTGTGACCTCTGTGGTAAAACCTTTCGCAGAGTTAACCATTTAACGGTTCACTGCAGAATCCACACTGGAGAGAAGCCCTACAGCTGTGACCTCTGTGGTAAAACCTTTAGAGGTGAAAGCAGTTTTACAGCTCACCGCAGAATCCACACTGGAGAGAAGCCCTACAGCTGTGACCTCTGTGGTAAAACCTTTAGCCAGAATTACAATTTTAGAAGGCACCTCAGGATCCACACTGGAGAGAAGCCCTACAGCTGTGACCTCTGTGGTAAAAACCTTTAGCAGTGATAGCAGTTTGACAGTTCACAGCAGAATCCACACTGGAGAGAAGCCCTACAGCTGTGACCTATGTGGTAAAACCTTTAGCCAGAATTACAATTTTAGAAGGCATCTCAGGATCCACACTGGAGAAAAGGCCTACAGTGGTGACCTCTGTGACTCTTCAGGTAAAACAAATGACCATCTGAAGAGTCGCCTGCGTGTCCACAATAGAAAAAACCCAAAGCAGTGATGTCTGGGGCCAAGCTGTCCCAGCAGTCACCACCTGAAAGAACTTCTGTATGACCCACAGCTGGAAGAACTACCGGCCTACAACTAAAAAATCCTAAATCCTCTACTGTTAGACTGCTACTCCCAAGGTTTCTTCAATTTTTTTGTCTGACTTATTGATGTAAGACTGTTTAGCATGTGTTACGAACCTTGTCTAGGGGGAAAGGCCGTAACACTGGACAAACACACAACACAGAACACACATGCAAACCGGGCGAGGGGCGTAACAGCCTGTGTTCTGCACCTCTGTTTCACCAACTGTCTTTGGAGCTAGGGGAGCACTGAACTGGCACCTCCCAAGGTTTCTTCTATTTTTTCTCAAATTTTCCTTGTCTTTCTTGAGGGTTTAGGTTGGTTGAGGGGCAGTTATATGGGCGTATCGTATGTGAAGCCCTCTGTGACATGCTTGTAAAACTGGCTATACAAATAAATTGTATTTGAATTTGATGATCCGTCGTCCAATGCGCACTGATATTTATCCATTGTTGAAGAATACGGACGCACCTAGCTGTATTTACATTTGCAAGTAAAGGGTCAAGAGACTGGATAGTTCTAAAACAAAAGGGTTTATTGTCCTGTTTACCAAATGATGGCCTGATAACAGGGCAGTTTACACCCTTCTCTCCTAACTCACTGGACGACTGGAACAGAGATGTGTGAAACATAGGGCTGGGCAGTAGGCCTATGTCCTAAAATGTACGTAATCACAGGATAATTTTGTAGCACGGACGGTAATGCTAGGCTATATATCAGGATATATTATTTTTATATATAAAATGTTTAGTCCATTTGTTTCAATAGAATGCAATCCGCACCGGCCATAATCTACCACACTCGACCGGGTTTGGATGGAGTAGGCTACGGCAAGTTTGTCGCTTGAATTAAGTTTGTTTATATGTGTTGTCCATTTTGTCAATTAAAAAACTTTTTAGTTACGAAGCATTTGTTTGTAGGAGTAACTCAAGTTCCGGACAAAATTATAGTGAGCTAGCCTACTGACCGTCAGGGGCGGATATAGAACCATATTCATGGGGTGGCAAGAGGGTGGCAGGAGATTTTGAGGGGTGGCACCCCGTGGCAGAAGTGTGTGAGATAAAAATGAAAAATCTAAAGGCTGTTTAACATGTATGTAATTACTGATTGGAAAAAAATCGCATTGTAAAAGTTAACATCCTTCATATGTTTATCTATCTGCTAAATGCGTAAAAAAAAAAACTTTGCATCTTGTGGGGCGCACAGTTGGCAAATCAAGAGTTGAGTAGTGAGTGACGAGTGGTTGTCAAATTAGGTGCGTTCTATGGAAGACCTAGTATGGGGGGTGATTAGTGCCCTCACACTCCAGAACAACATACAACCGTCGCTACGCCTGACAATCACGGACGCCGCTACGCCAAGCGTCTGCAATCACGGACGCCGCTACGCCAAGCGTCTGACATTATGTGGATAGCTAGGTAAGCAGCTAGCTCACCATTATGCCATATCGGTATTATCAGAGAATGTCTAGTATTATCATCTCGTGCGACCGGAAGTGACCATGTGAGGCGATCCTTCGATTAAAGTCAAGTTTTTTTAACATCTGTTGTCAATTTTGTCAATTAAAAGTTGTAACTAACCAAGAAATTTCACCCATTCGTTTTTACTTTGAAACTATAATTTAAAAAGCCTTAAGGAAACTGTGCAACTGGCTGGCTAGGCAGGCTAGCTGTCATTGGTGTTTGCCAATGTTATCATCGTTGTTGAGTAAGAATATGATAGTTTGGAGAATAAGTAAAAACAAATGTGTATATCCTTCACTAAATTGTTAGTTTACTTGCTGTGCCAACTAGCACTAAATCCAATATTTATATAATTTTTTTTTAAATAAAAGTAGGACTCCAGCAAATAATATTGTCCAAACATTGAAAGCAGGCACAAGTAACTTTAAATGCAAAAACATAGTTTATTATCAAAATAGTAAGATAATCAATACGTTATGACAATGTAACAAAATCAATACAGAAACAAACGCTACCTTCAGAGCAAATAATAACAAAGGTATTTTAAATGCAAATAAACATAGCGCACCTAACCTGAGCAAGTATAGGAGGCTAATCAAACTCATTGGTTTAGCTTCTCCTTTTGTAAACCCATCCTGCATACTAAAATAGCGACGCCGGCTATAAGAAACAATTGCCTGACACATACAAATTCAAATGGCAGGACAAGAGAATATGTAAACACGCCAAGCGTCTGACAATCACGGACGCCGCTACGCCAAGCGTCGGCCAAGTGTATGGAAGGCCAAGTGGGCAAGTATTAAGACACCCCCGTGTGTCAACCACGCGTAATTGACGCCGACTTTGCATGCAAAGACGGCGTCCATTACGCCGACTTCCATACAAAGTCGGCGTCTTTTTCGCCTCAAATTGAACCTTGTCACAAAGCACGCGTCTAAATAAACGCGTGCTTTTTTGAGACGTGTCTATCAAACCACACGAAATTAACGCCTGGTTTGGCTCAATCAGCGTCTGGTTTTCTTGCAAGTCTGCTTTCTTGAATCTCCGATGGGAAATTACGACAACAATTGTAACATCTAATACGTAAGTAAAGTAGGTCTTAGGATGCTCGTGCGAGCTAGGCTACTATCAAATACAATATTGGTTAGCTAGTTAGCTAACCAATTGCAATACTCTATGATATAACAATTGGTGCAGAGACAAATAAATGCAGTAATATCAGGCTGTCTGGCTTGGAGCTTTGTGAACTTCCCTTGCACTGCGATTGCGTTGCCTCAGTATTGTGCGCAAATGCGCAAACTTTGTCATTTTCAATTGCATATGGTTGTACATAATAAAAACGAAACAGAGTTTCAAGTTCAAGTCTTTTAATGTCAGATGCACAGACCAACACAGGGTCAGACTGTGCACTGAAATTCTTAGGACAAGACAACGCAAAACAACCTGGCATAACATGACAAATAAGTACTCAGAACAAGTGTACACCTATGACAAGCTAACATATAATAAACCTCCTAAATAAATACAAAATAAACACTAAACCTATTCCCCCAGGACCATGATGCCATATAAAACTACATATAACAGTAATTGGTGCCAGTGCAAACGTATGTAGCCTACAGTTACAGGACAGTATGTTCAGTGACAGGACAATATGTACAGTGATTGGAGGTAGCAGTTATGAAGTGATAGGTTCTCGTGCCAATATATTGTGATGCCAATTTGTTGACCGGTCATCTTCCTTTTATAGACCTAGAAAAGTGAAATACACAGCCAAGGTGACAGAAATAAAGGTTCATCGGCTGTCCTTCACATTCACACACTGTTGTCTTTATACTTAACCCTTGTGTTATCTTCGGGTCATTCTGACCCATCAGTCATTGTGACCCACCATCGTATTGCGACAAATTTACCTCATACAAAAACAAAGTGAAGCATTTTCTTTTAACCGTATGGCTGTCTCAGACCCCCCACATTGCGAAGGTTAAAAGAAAATTATTTTTATTTGTTTTTGTATTGGGTAAAATTGGGTAAACACAACGATGGTTCGTTATGAACCTTTGGGTCATGTGACCCGAAGGCGGCACGAGGGTTAACAGATCATCTATGATGTCCCAAAGGCCCAACTCCTTCTCAGGTCACCTTCTGGCAGCAACCATGCAGCTGGATTTCACTGTGCAACCAGGCCTACCCAAGCTGCTGCTGCTAGGCCCAGGGTTGATTGTAATGGCACACTGGGACTTGCAGATGACCTGAAATACATATTTTTCTTTCTGCTGTGTAAGATGTAGGCCTACTGCTTTTAACTTTAGTTGAATGCTATTAAACACTGCCATGGTCAGCAAACACTAGCCATTGCTCTACTTCAGAAAGGATACTGTTCACTGCTGTATGAGTCAATAGGACATTACCTGAATGACTTGTAGTGATCGGGAGGTTATGCCTGTTCTGATGATGGTATAAACCATGTTAGATTGTTGGCTCTGTGCATTGTTTGGGTCTCCTCTCTCTGTGTTCTGTTTCTGTGTCTTTGGTTCTGTTGCAGGATGGCAGGCAGGTAGAGGAGCTGTGATTGCTGCAAGGGCACACCTGTGACCTGTGCCTTGGTCCTTAATAAGCTGTGCCCTAACAAGCTGGGTCTCTCCATTACTAGCAGGAACATCAAATCTAATCTTCCTATGAACCCAGTTAACACAAAATATTGTACACTGCTAATCATCAGCTAACTAAATGGTAGGTAAATGGACAATCAAGCTTGATATGGTATAGTCATGAACTAGCACTGTTCAAAGATGTCCAACCTAAGTTCTCAATGTCAATGTCAGCAGAAAAACACGAAAGAGCAGAAACCTGCTCTCGCAATGCAGTGTTAGTCTACTAATAAAATAATTGTGATAATTTTTCAACTTTCATTTATCTTCATAGCGCCCGCTCACTAGGGATGATTTTCCATAACAAATTACGCAATGCGCCCTCTACTTTTATGAGGTGACCTGACGCTCAGGTCGTTGACCCTTTAGTTACACCATCTATATGGGTAACACAATTTTTATTATCTGGGAAATCACACCATAATCTTTTGATACATTTCCTTCTCATGTAATACACTTTCTCCTACATTCAGCCTAATAACATACTCCAAACTAACACAATGTACCATCATTAGGCTACAGTGTCTTGGTAACGGGTGAAAAATACTAGATTTGAACTGAGCTTCCATTCTGGGATACGACTGCAGATGCATTGATTACAGAGAAGTTAAAAGAATTATAATAGACATTTTTGTAAGTCCATCGGTAATATCTGTAGGTTGCCACCTACACTCAGAAGCCAATGCTACTTAGAAACCCTTTTAAAATCAAACACTCTAAAAGTAAGGTTATACAATTTAATTTGATGTCTTTAATTCAAATATGCCTTATGTGTTACAGTGTGTGGTGGCGTAGGACCCAAACGCAGGAGAGTAGCCAGACATTGCCTCAAACAAAGGGTTTATTCTTTTAATTGGGAAACAGACAGGGTCAGTAGCGGTCCTCGTACATATGGTGCCCTAGGCAAGATTTATCAACAGCACCCCCTCTTCATGCTGCCCTAGGCGGCTGCCTATGTCGCCTATAGGAAGGACCGGCACTGGACAGGGTACTCACGTTAACAAGGGTAAGGACAAGACTGGACAAAACAGGAACCTAAAATACACAGAACCAAACAAGACACAGGTTTACATGATAATACAAACAAGAACTGAAACCACTGAATGAGACACAGGTGAAGACAATGGCAGACACGGACACAGTAGGGCAGGGCAAAACCAAAAACGGGGTCACGTTTGTGGCTGTGACATTATGCCTGCCCAAAGGTGGGTGACTGTATTATCCTAGACTCCATGTACTGTTTGAACTGTACATGGGTTGTGTGTATGGGCAGTCTCAGGGTTATGTCACAGGTGTTGGCCTCTGGGCACACCTTTGGTGCTGGGGGAGGACCAGGGGGAGATGGAGAGAGGCAGAAGAATTGAATATCCAATACAGTGCCAATACACACATCTGTATAAGACCGACATGAGGTGTGTAGCCAACCAGGGCTTGTTTAATGCTGTCATAACTTGATTCATAGGAAGATTAGATAAGAACTTCAGGAAGTGACAAGCCACGGTAATAAGGATAACAATGTATTTATTTAATAAAAAGTGCTTACAAAGAAATGGTTGGTAAATTAGAAGTGTATGGAATGGGTGTGGGATCAGTGCAAGTGTAGAGTGAATAGAATCATTACACACTAAAAAGCAAACAGTGATGATGTTCCTGCTAGTAATGGAGAGACCCAGCTTGTTAGGGCACAGCTTATTAAGGACCAAGGCACAGATCACAGGTGTGCCCCTGCAGGAATCACAGCTCCTCTACCTGCCTGCCATCCTGCAACAGAACCAAAGACAAAACAGAAGACAATGGAGAGGAGACCCAAACAATGCACATAGAGCCAACAATCTAACATGGTTTATGCCATCATCAGAACAGGCATAACCTCCCGATCACAAGTCATTCAGGTAATGGTAATGTCCTATTGACTCATACAGCTGTGAACAGTATCCTTTCTGAAGTAGACATGGCAAGTGTTTGCTGACCATGGCAGTGTTTAACAGCGTTCAACTCAAGTTAAAAGCAGTAGGCCTACATCTTACACAGCAGAAAGACAAATATTTATTTCAGGTCATCTGCAAGTCCCAGTGTGCCATTACAATCAACCCTGGGCCCAGCAGCAGCTTGGTAGGCCTGGTTGCACAGTGAAACCCAGCTGCAAGGTTGCTGCCAGAAGGTGACCTGAGAAGGAGTTGGGCCTTTGGGACATTGTATGTTTACATTTACATTTAGTCATTTAGCAGACGCTCTTATCCAGAGCAACTTACAGAAAGTACAGGGACATTCTCCCCGAGGCAAGTAGGGTGAAGTGCCTTGCCCAAGGACACAACGTCATTTGGCATGGCCAGGAATCACACCAACAACCTGATTAATAGCCCGACTCCCTAACCGCTCAGCCATCTGACCCCCAGTCCAGTATATGATCTGTTAAGTATAAAGACAACAGTGTGTGAATGTGAAGGACAACCGATGAACCTTTATTTCTGTAAATTTCTGCAAATCGTTTTCTGCTCCTGCAATTCTTGTTCTGCTCCTGCTAATCGTGAACACATTGGTGTGTTTACATTTCCTGTACAACCTGTGCAGAAATGCTGGACTGACAGATATAGAGGAGTTTGACAGCAGTCCAGCTAAAAAGAGCTGCCTCTCACACACATCCTCATCTCCTGGGACTACTCTTCCACTCAAAATGAGGGTCGTTAACCTTGTACGTCAGACAGAGCAATACTGTGTTGGTATTTGTGTCTCTTTTAGGTAAGGGTTTTAGCATAGGAAGGTCTTTGACATGGGCTAGCACTGTGACAAGTAACATTTCATAGACTATAAGATGACACATGCTCGCAGATGCTTCAATACATCATGCAACAACATGAACATCATTCAGCAACATATTATGCTTGATGTTAATAGTATACATGTCCTCTAGTGTGTTGGTTCAGGCCTGCCTATTACAGGACAATGGAACCAACTAGTTAGCTTTTTATTGGTATATATTTATTTTTGCAACCATATTTTGCAGCTACTTAGAATTGAAGACGAATTACAGTTTTGTGGTTTTATTAAGCCTATGCCAAACCTCACTATCAGACGTTTCAATGGATTTAAAGGGATAAATCCACAATATGGATCTATGATCCATATTCAACATGAAACAGGGTTATAGGACAGAGTACTATGCCTAGGTTAGTTCAGATGGAGTTTTCAAAACAGCATGCATGTTTTCTTGCGAAAAAGATGTCTCATTTGTGTCTGTCTGTTTGGCCATCTAATGTCTGTATCAGCCGTATACATCAGCCTGTTTGTCTATGTGTTCCAAGGGCCCAGATCCGTCTCTGGCATATCGACCAAATCTGGAGACTGACTCTAAAGACCAGGCTGAGTACAGGAACTTTGAGGTGAACGTCAGCTCGTCTTCCAACAGGTCGTGAAGGGGGTCTTAAGGGTTTGTTGTGGGTACTTTGTGTGCACAACAGTGTGTGTGTATGTGTGTGTGACAGAGTGGGAGTCTGATCGATTGTGTGTTAAACACGTACAAGCTGAAGCACACCAACCAGACCCTGGACTTTGTCAAACAAAAGGTTTGTGTGCTGGGAGAGTATGGCAAAGAAAAAACACTCTGCTCCACTCGGAAAAGTTCATTTTGTACCAAGTCATGTTTCACAGAAATCAGAACAGAAATGTTTCGAAAGCAGATACGCAATGTGCGGAAGAAAAGGACAGCTGAATACGCCCACCTGTAATACTACCATGACCTTCTCTCTCTCTCCCCCTCGCCCTCTCCTCCGCCTCTGCAGTACTCTGATTGGTCCAACTGTGGACATGCCCAGATGGGGGTGATGGAGGCCATCATGTCTTTGGACCAGCTGGTGGATGAATCTGATCCTGATGTGGACTTTCCCAACTCCTTCCATGCCTTCCAGACTGCTGAGGGCATACGCAAAGAACACCCAGACAAAGGTAAACGTGCACAACCTCCAACACACAAACACACAAGTCTAACAGGTCCCCTCCCCTAGACTGGTTCCAGTTGGTGGGTCTGATCCATGACATCGGGAAGATAATGGCACTGTGGGGGGAACCCCAGGTGAGAGGTGAAACACATGGACTTACTTAGCCAGGCTAGGCCATGATAGGCTAAACTAGGCTAGGCTAAGATAGGCCATGCTAGGCTAACTGTGATGCTGTATTGCAGTGGGCTGTAGTCTGGGACACATTCCCAGTGGGCTGCAGGTTTCAAAACGGCATCGTCTTCAGAGACAAAACGTTCCTGGACAGCCCAGACGAGGAAAACCCCGCTTACAAGTACAATAATGTCTCTCTTCAAACATCCCATCAAATTGGTTCAAGCTGTGGCCCTTTGATTCAGGGTCTCCTTCCTTCTGTGTCTCTCTAGTACTGAGTGTGGGATCTACAATTCCAACTGTGGGCTGGACAATGTGCTGATGTCCTGGGGCCATGATGGTGAGTATCTACACAGCAGATACAGTACCCTCTGACCTCAACACGAGAAGCATACTCCCAACGTATCTTGTTTTTCACCCTCTACAACATCCGGAAGATCAGGAGATACCTGTCTGAGCACTCCACCCAGCTGCTAGTCCAAGCACTCGTCCTCTCCAAGTTGGACTATTGCAACTCTCTGCTCGCTGGTCTCCCAGCATGTGCAACCCGCCCTCTTCAGAGGATTCAGAACGCGGCGGCCCGCCTGGTCTACAATCTACCCAGACGCTCCCATGTTACCCCGCTCCTCATCTCTCTCCACTGGCTACCTATCATGGCCCGTATCAGATTCAAGACCCTGGTATTGACCTTCCGAGCAGTGAACGGGACTGCACCCGTCTACATCAAGTCTCTCCTGCAGCCTTACACCCCCACCCGCCACCTACGGTCTTCTTCAGACAACCGCCTGGTGGTCCCACCGCTCAAGACCGCCCGGTCCCAACACAAGCTCTTCTCCTGTCTGGCCCCCCAGTGGTGGAATCAACTCCCCACCTCCATCAGAGACACTGACTGTCTCTCCACCTTCAAGAAAAGGCTCAAGACGCACTTGTTCCGGGAGTACAACGGTACTTAGGAACGGTTCGCTTGACCCGATGTTAGTTTCCTCAAGGATCACAATGACTCTTGCTTAGAGACTTGTTGCTCTTGTGGTTAGTGGTAACTGATTTAGATTTTTGGTTCTCGCTGTGATATATTGTTTTATTACTGTTGCTTGCTTTTTTCCACAGGTACACTTGCACTTATAGCTGTTCATGTTGTTTGGTTGTGACTTGTTTAACTACATGCTCTTATGGTTCTTCCCTTTGGCACTTACTTTGGTTGTTCACAATGTGTGCTTCATGTTTTGGCTACTCGCGATGTTTTTTGGCTATCTTGTTGTTATGATCAGTGACCTATGCACTTTGTAAAGCTCTCTCTTGGAAGTCGCTTTGGATAAAAGCGTCTGCTAAATGAATAAATGTAAATGTAATGTAATGTAAATGTTTTGTTCCAGAGCATCTCTACAGTCATGAAGTTCAACAAGTGTAGGTGAGGGAGTGAATGACCGAGTTTCACCTGTTTCCACCCTCTCCCCCAGGGTCTCTATATGATCCGCTTCCATTCCTTCTACCCCTGGCATTCCCATGGCGACTACATGCACCTGTGCAATGACAAAGACCTACACATGCTGCCCTGGGAATAACATACACCTGGCCATGGAACAGCTGAGCAGCCAATTGTCCAATTACTTTTGGTCCCTTAAAAAGGGGGGGGGGGGGGGCGCACATATAAAATGTGTTGTAATTCCTACACCGTTCACCTGATTTGGATGTAAATACCCTGAAATTAAAGCTGACAGTCTGCACTTAAAGCACATCTTGATTGTTTCATTTCAAATCCATTGTGGTGGTATACAGAGCCAAAATGATGAAAATTGTGTCAATGTCCAAATACTTATGGACCTAACTGTAGGTCCCTCTAACACACGTGCTCTCTAAATGGTTTGTTGCCGTTGTCTCTGATCTGACCTTTGTTCTGTGCCCTCTACAGTAAGTTTGACCTCTACACTAAAAGCACAGATCTGCCTGATGTTGAAAACCTCAAGCCTTACTACCAGTCTCTCATCAACAAGTACTGCCCTGGAGTTCTGCGGTGGTAACTGAAACACACGCTCTAAAGCACCTTCCCTTTTTTTCCTTGTGAAATGCCTATATTGTTCATACAATTTTGATTAATTAAACAATTAAACAATAAAAAGTAAAAGTATGTGACAATTTTTGCTTTATTATAAATGATACAAAAAAGTGTCCAAAAGATATAGTTTTGCGATGTACTTTTTTGCAACACTGACAAAAGTAGAAAAAAAAACCATTTGTGGAAATGGGAAATAGTGCAGTTGGTTAAAATACTTACAGTATCTTAGAGGCATAGCAAACATTTAACACACACAAGACACAAAAACATGGAACTATACCAAAAGGTATGTTCTCTTGATTGTCAGCATAGTATCAAAAAGAACATGATATTTTTTTACATATGACACTTTCTATCATATGTTCTCCTCCATTGTCTGATTCTTACCACAGAAGTGCCCCTATAATCATGACAAACCGAGATTGACATTATCAACCATGACAACACGATCACACGACGTACATAATACATCACCAAACATCATCTTGGCACAACTGTAACCAGTGGAGACAAGCAGAAACAGTTAGAAAATGGCTAGTAAGATATCTGTAGGCCATACAGTCTGAAAGGTAGAGGATGCAGAATATTTAATAACTCACAGGCAGGTGTGACATGCGTGACAAATGTTTTATTTTCTCAGACTGAAAACATGAAAAATACAATCTGTTTTCTAGTCAGAGAAAATAAGACAAACAGGTAATTTGGACAGATAGCCTTCAACTAACTGGGGAGTTGCCCTGCCTCTCATCCTCACACGTAATATTTCTCTTTCGTAGCATTTCCATGTCATCCTTTTCACTCACCTTGCCCTCTTCTTCCTCATCATCCTCCTCCATCTGCTTGTCTTCCTCTGCTACACTATTTCCTTCACAATTCTCTTCCTCTACTGTATCATCTCTCAGCTCCTTCCCCTCCTGCTCTTGGTGCTCTTCCTCCAGCGAGGAGTTACCATCAGGTATGGTGTCCGTGTGGTCAGAATTGGTTGCGGTGGGTTTGTGTTTGTGTTTAGTAGCACAGGAGTGGCGCAGTCCCCGGAGTAGACAGATGGTGGCACTGCAGGCAAACAGGCTCCAGAGCAGCAGAGGGGCCGACACACCCCTCACCTGGGAGCGTACCCACCTCACAGCCTGGGCCAGAGGGGCTTCTGGAACACGCCGGGGAGGAGACCTGTCCTGTCACCACACACCATCACAACACACAGTCAGGTTACAAGTCCCTACACACCAGAATGAGACCAATACCACCTCAAAACCAGTGGGCACAGCAGTTTGTCAGTGCTGCTGATTGTGTTTTCCTACATGCTTGTTGTTTACGTTCTGGTGTTTACCTTGAGCCCATGCTGACTGAGCATGCTCTCCAGGAAGGTGTCACCCAGGTGCACTGTGGGATAGAACTCCTCTGAGTACACCCTCCTCCACCATCGGTCAGGGTACGAGCTACGAACAAGGCAGAGTGTGTTACATACAAGCACACAAAAATTCAGGTAAAAGAGAGTGTGTGTGTGTGTGTGTGTGTGTGCTGACCCATCAGACTTGGGCTCTGTAAACCAGTATTTGTAGCGGTGGGCTCGGATGTAGGAGGGAGCCTGCTGCAGGAATGGGTAGCGAGACACATCGGACTGGATCAGCTCAATGACTGGACGGAAACACAGAAAAAAAGATCTGGTTCACACACGGACTGTCTAAAAAAAAGTGTGGTGTGTGTGTGTGTGTGTGTGGGAGGGAGTGAGTGAGAGAAAGAGAGTGAGAGAGAGAGAGCGAAACAGAAAGAGAGAGTTTGAGTTTCAACACACCTTTATTTGTCCCTTATGGATTGGCTGGACATTACACTATTCTATGTACACACAGAGCACAACAATACATAAAAAAACAAAACAAAAAACCCAATTCAAACACACACAAGACTAGCCTGGCACTGCCCTCCTACGTACTTCCGCTCAATTTAGATTTTGCTTCTGTACTAGGTCTGGGAATTCGGCATATAAGTCGGTTTTCTCAAATCCATTTTTTGTATGGCCAATCAGCGAACAGAGGGAGTGGCTGAGAACGATGACGTTGATGTCGTGTGCTAGTTTGAGTTGTAGTTCAGTAATGGCGGCGGAGAAAGATGCGAGCAAAGCCATTCATTCGGTCTGTTGTGGCAACGCTGCCGAATATCCAAAAGGTAAAGCCGGAGCAAGAACAATCTTTTGTTGGTGGCCATGATGTTTTGGCCCTCCTCCCCACGGGGTTCGGGAAAAGTTTGATTTTCCAGCTACGACAGCTAGCTCCATTACAGTAGAGGACTTGGCTAAGGCGAACGCTAGCGATTGGTTATGGCAGATCAGAGTGGCTCTGGGCAGATCCAATAGTTTTAAACTTCATCAGAGTACCCACCTTCAAGGAAGTTAACGCTTGTCAATGGAGCGATCCCAGACCCTCTGTACAAATGAAATGTACTAGGGTCCGGTTAGGACCAGGCTAACACAAGACAACAGGCATTAGCACTAATTGACACAAGCAGAACGTCTAGCTTAAGGCATCCACAAACACTAGTTCCTCCTCCTCTATGCAACAGAGTGCTCTTTCCCACCCCCAAATGTGTTTGAACTTAGCAACATCCGTTGCTAAGTTCAAACGGCTTTGTAAAACCTGTATTCCCACCTTATCCTAGCCTTCACCAAATTTTGCACCACCCCAGTGTCCACCTTGCATCTTCTACTGCGGTAGATTGCCAACTTGGCCTGTCCCAATGCATCTCGTCTTTTTTCCAGTAGGGATGGCCTACAATGAAACCGGAGATACTAAAGACATCTCCCAAAGCCCGGAACAACTTATCTAGTGACAAAAGAACTGTATGCGCAGTCTGTCGCATTCCATGAAGCAGTGGAAAATTGTTTCTCTATACTCACAAAAAGGACAAGTTCTCTCTCAGTGTTTCCCCTAGGTTTACCAAGCCCAAGTATACTGTCTAGTGTCACCATTTAGATTCCGCCATACATCACATAGTTCATGGGCCTCAACTAGGCGCACCAGGCTACAGCAGGAGGCCATGTGGGGTTCTGTATGGTTTCTGTCTGAATCACTTATCGTGCTGTTAAAATCCCCACCAAGAAATAGATACTCCTCCATATTGCATTCAGAAAGTGTTTCGGACAACTTGTCCAAAAGAATCAGCCGTTCTGCGGCTGCCATTGGTGCATAGACATTTACAAAATACACGTTACATTTTCAAACTTAGCTTTCACTTTTAACAGCCTGTCCTCCACTTCATAGGAGGCTGGTGAGAAGTTTTTGGCGGACAGTATTGCCACCCTAGCACTAATGGAAGTTTTATGACTGAGTACCCCATTCCCCACCCACTCCTACGCCAATCTACTTCATTGGCAGCATCGCTGTGGGTCTCCTTATCAAGATAACATCTCGAGGCTTCACCTTTATCAGCTCATATAAAGTTGCTCTTTTTTTGGCACTTCGGCCCCGTTAAGGTTTAAAGATGCAATCTTTATATCCACCATTAGACAGTTTGTTTAACATACACAATATCCCTGAAAAAAATTAAACCGAGCTCATGATTGCGACAATTGAACTTCATTAGCAAAAGGTGTAAGTTTCAGTTTCTGTACAATTTTCTTGAGCCTGCAGACCTGTTGGCTCGTCATGGACTCCCCTTCAGTAGTTTTCATGAGCGAGATGGCAGATTCAATAAATAAAAAAGTGTCAGAAAAGTGATCTCCCACTTGCACATTCTTTTTCCCCTTTGTGTTCTCTAGAAAGGAGCTTAATATGCTCTATTGTGCACCCGTTGTCTACCTCCTGCTCGCCAGGGATGCCTTTTTAGCTGACTGGCCCGCTTGGTCTTTCTTTTAGGTTTCAATCCTGTGTCTCCCGTTCCTGACTTTTGCTTGGTTGTAGGGACTTTGAGTGCTGCCTCTTCGTCCATTAGTTTGGTTTCCTCATTGGTTAGTAAAGACTCTGCCACGGCCTCGGCCGTTTCCTTGCCCATCTCGTTATCGTCCTCTTCGCTCTCCAACTCCGGCCTACTGACACTCGCGTCCTCTTGCCCCACCTCCTCCCTTCCACCGTTCACATCAATCTCACCACTACCCGCTTCCCCTCCCGGGGCTTCATGTCCCGTCTATGGGGCATCACTAGGGCCTTCATCTGCCTGAGCTGGGCCGTCAAGCTGTTGGTCTTTGCTCCCCTGCGCTGGGCACGAACGCACTAGATGTCCCTCCCTTCCACATCCAAAACCTTTCATCCTTTCGGTGGTAGAAAAAAAATCACATAATCATAGCCTTCCATCTTAAATCTGAAGGCAATGTTTAGCTTTCCATAATCCATTGTTAGTATCATGTGAACTTTTCTTCTATGCGATACTGCGTGTCTCATTAACACAGACTTTCCACCCATGGATAGTTTCTTGATCGCCGAGACTAGCTGACCATGTCGGGATAGCTCCCGTTCTAAAACAGCGTCTCTAAGAAAAGGAGGCACATTGGAAAGCGTGACCCTTTTAGCTGGGTTTGTAAGGGGAACACTTGTGTTTGGGTGTCCTTCAGCACAATCCCCTGCTCTACTAGCATGTTTGCTTTGTGTACAGCATCAAGAAGCAGTACTATTGCGCTATTCATCCAGGAGGCGTTTTTTACACTCATGTACCCATGTAAAAAAGTTGGCTGCAGATTCCCGATCTCCCCACCCCCCCCAAGCCCCCCCGAAACCAAACCAGTGCTTGTGACGAACAGACCAGTGACACAGACCTGGTAAAGGGAATACAGTATGAAAAAACAGCAACACAAACCAAACAGCAGGGTATCCAGCCACACTCACAGCCACCCTCCAGACGCTCCGCACACTCACTCCCAGCATGCAACAGCAGACAGACAGGCAGACAGACAGACAGAGAGAGAGAGAGAGAGAGAGAGAGAGAATGTGTGTACCGTCTCTCTTGCCCTGCAGCAGTCTGTACACGAGGCTGGTGAACCACGGGGCCTGTGTGTGGGGTCCCAGGGCAGCAAACCACATCTGCCAGTCCAGCCTGGGCTGGTGGGGAGCAACCACCGCAGGGGGGGCACTCATGTTCCCTGGCTTATACATGAACTCGATCTCCTGCAGGTGGATGTGGTTGCAGGGTTAACAGGTGTGCTACGTATCCACTGACCGCACACAATCCAATAAACCGAAGCCGGACCATTTAAAAAAAACAAGCCCATCCCTTGCTTCCCCCTCTACTCGTTCCACTCCGTACTCCCCAGTCTCTCACCGTCCACGTCACTCTGTCCATGCTTGCCTCGATGACCACCTCAGGTCGCCCCCCCACCCCGGTCATCCTCCTGAACAGGCCGTAGGAGTTGACCAGCTGGTAGCGGTCCACCGCCTCGTACGCCCGGCGGACCCCCGGCCACAGGCTGGCGTTAGAGTCGTACTCCACGTAGGTGAAAGGCACCTGGAGGGAAACAGTCAACGCAAACACCTCACTCTTCGTCCTGTAGAATGTCAGAGGTGGATGCACCCGTTTGGCTCCGATCCCTAACGTATCACCCATGCAACATGTGTGGACGAGGGGAGGGGGACTCGACCAGCCAGGTCACTCACCAGACTGACGGCGAAAATGGAGGCAGCAGCAGCAGCAAACACTATCCACTGTAGAGTCCCCCAGAATCTCTTCAGAAAGCCTTGAACACACGCACACCTGAGAAAACACACACAAACAACCGTTGACAAGACTTTTTACACACCTTTGTAAGTTCCTTTGTGAGGACACACACCTGAACATGGCAGTGACCGCCTCCCAGGTAAGAGAGAGGATGCCCAACCAGACACTGGGAATGGTGACAGTCTTCAGGAACTGGTTAAACTGGTGGTAGGTGAATGCTGCAAGATTGAAAAAGCAAAACAATCTCAGATTGGTACTGTCTAGACACACACACATACACGCATATATACACACACCTGTCCTTGAGCGGACACTCCCTTTGTCCCAGTCCAACTGCAGCTCAAAGCATATGACTGCTCCATAGAACATCAGAGACCACACTGCCAGCTCCACCATCAAACAGGCCCAAGAAAACACCTTGGAACCTGAATGGAAACAAGGAGGATGGACATTACACCCACACAAGAAAATACCTAAGTGTGCATAGATGTGTGTGTATGACCATACCACAGCTGTTCGGTTTCTGTGACCTGCGTAGCCAGAAATGCACGTGTTGATCGTCCAACAGGGACAGACAGAGAGCCAGAGTCAGCAGGTTGAAGATGTTGTAGTTGCCAGACGTGATGATTAACACCTGCAGTAACACCTACACACCACAAGAGGGCACTCAAAGAAACGAAGAGACAAACGGTTTGGTTCCTCAAGTTATCTAATCACGTTTTACGATTGGAAATAACTAGTCAACTCACATGTACACAACTAACCACCACCACCCCCAACCCCAAACACACCTGCATGTAGAAGGCCCCAAGCCTGAGCCTTCGTAGAGGGCACAGGAAGAGGAAGGGTGCTGCGATCTCAATGACAAAGGTGCCAACCACGCTGAGCTTGTGCCACCACACAGGCAGCTGGTGGGCATACCAGGCCAGGGGTGTAGGGATACACTGGGTCTCATAGTGGTAGGTCAGGGCTAAACACACATATTACACTGGAGTCAAGCCAACAAACATACCAGGAGTTAAGAGTCTTGGAGCGCACGCACACACACACACACACACACACACACACACACACACACACCTGTGAGGCCCCACCAGGTGGGACAGCGGGAGGTAAGTTTGACCACTCCAGAGGCAAACATCAGTCTGAAGAGCAGCCAACGCACCAACCAGAACGTTACCGGGTCATGCTCCCTGACCCCTCTCGACCCCCGCACCAATGTCAAAGGGGCTACGAGGACGCACAGGAACCCTGTCTCCAGGAGCAGGTTGTCCCTGAATACCATCAGGGCAAGTAGGGAAAAAAAATAAGAAAATATTGAGAGAAGGTGGCCTAGGAAATAATAATTTGTGTTCATAGTGTGTGATGCTCCGAGGTTGTTTAGCAGTTGTGCTCTGAAGTTGCTTAGATGTCGTCATGACATGGCAAATATAGACTGACTGCTCACAGTAGTCAGACTCTGTCAGACACACACCAGATGGAACCCGTTTGTTAATTAAACACACACTCGGGACGTCACTCACACCCTCCATCACACTCGGTTCGAGAACACTCACCACTGGAAGTAGAGAAAGACCTGGCCAACCTAAGACAGAGTGTTGGAGATTACAAATTCTGCCTGACATACAAAGCTGATAGATAGATGGACTATACCTGCTGTAACTCACCTGGTACAGAGACAGGTACAGCACCCACAAACAGAAATAGACTAGGCTGTCTCTCAGACTCTCCAGCAGTGTAGCAGCCAGGCTAAGGGCTGCCCCTACCAGGCAGAGCAGCTCCATGGCAGTGTGCGTGTCCAGGCCCAGCTTCGGCCCCAGCCATAACAGAGTAGGAGAGGACAGAATCTGGTCCAACAGAGGCTTGCCGCTGTATCTCAGCTGCCACCGTGCAGGCAACAGTCCCTCATTACCATAGAGACCTTCCAACACACATACAAGCATTCACATCACAACGCTGGACTCAACTGGTACAATCTGAATGTGTGCATTTCTATTACAAAATGTTTTTTGTTGTTTGTTTTTTATTGTGATTAATGCACATGGGTGAAGAGAATGCACATCCTGTTTTCTAAAATACTAAACTATTTCCCTAAAGAAAAGACAATGAACACAATTCTAGCCTAGCACTACAAACCTATGAATTCATTACACATATAAAACACACTAGCTGATAAGATACCCAGTAGTTACCAGAAAGTTTATATACAGAGAAACAGTACTCAGTGGTACTGTAGGACAACATTTTGCAACCGTTCTAACTCAAACCCAAGTTACAGGAAAGTAAGTCATCTCTCCAAACCAAGCACTAGCTAAACTGAACGAAAATGAAAACGCATGTTACAGTCAATTAGAATTTATTCACTAGGTCATATATTGTAAACTATAATCTTCATGCGGCATTTTGTGATTTCAGGTCGAGAAACAGCACTTTACATGTTGCGTTTATATATTTGTTCAGTTTAGCTTTTAGTTATATAAGGCACTTAGTGCAAACATTTACAATTAAGTTTCATCTTTGCATCAGCAGTACAGAAAGTTCGAGGCATTTGCATTAAGCTAACTTTAGCTAGGAAGCTAGCTACATCGCCAGAAAGAGGATTCTCATCCAGGTAAAAGCGATCACGTTAGTAATCTCACCTGGTATCTGGAGGTAAAGGGAGACAAAAGCAAACATATAGATGACAGCCATACACCAGAGGAACATACGCCGCGGCAGCATGTTGTGTCCCATTATCTGTGTAGGCTACTTTGTGGATCAGCCACAGCTCTCAACCAACCCGATGGATCTTTGCAAGTATTTTTACAGCTGGACCCTCAGCAGCAGGCTACAAGGAAACTGCTTTCCGGTAGAGTGAACCAAAATGTTTCAAAATAAAGGTCACTACACTTATGGTGTTAAGTCAAATGTAATTCCCCAAATTGGTAGTAAAATTTCAATAGCATGAACAGTTCACAATTAAAGCCAAGTCATATCAATCAAATAAAAATACTGCAGTGAAAATGTTTGCTTTCAATAAGTGAGGCTGAAAAAACTAGTTCTTCTGCCCCCTAAACATGGGGCGTTTTGAAAAATGTTGACATAGAAAGTTTCTCTTAAGACTTTTCGCCAGGCCCAGACTCTTATTTTCTGTACAGGCAGGGGGTGGGCTGTATTATTCTGAGAATGTGCTCACATTGATGAAAGAGTACATTTAATTGAACAGGTCTTTATTCCAATTATCATTGAGAGAGGGTACAATTTCTGGGGATGCAGAATTGTGGTGTGCTTGCGTCGGTTGCAGGTGGGTCCGTTTTTATACAGACATTTTTACAATTGATATTTCTGTAGGGTGATATCAGGTAAAATGGGACACTTTTTGGTAAATCGTTTGGGATAATAATACAATACCATATATGCTTTTTCCATGTGTTTTTATGATTACTAATGACTGTTTTTGATCATTTTGTGTTGAAATTATGTAATAAAATATAATTATTTAGGCCCTACAGTTCTTGAAACATCATCTGTGCCAACTTTTTTTGCACGAGCAGTTTCAGGTAAAATTTTAATATGCTCCAATAACGTTCTTCTTTGTAATTCTGTGGAAATACACAGAACAGCGCGCAGCACATTTTGGGGCGTGACAAAGGTACGTGGCTCCACCTTTTTTGTCTCTGGTCTAAAACCTTCCGTTTTATACGGTGGCCCTAAAGTGCAAAACACAACGGCAAATAGAAAAACACAACGGCAAATAGGCAAAACACAACGGCAAATAGGAAAACACAACGGCAAATAGGAAAACACAACGACATTAACTTCTGACGGAAAAGGTAGGGTCTATCTAGCAGAAGACGGACCCTCCTGATTGGACAGACGGACTCTGTTAGTTTTTGTGGCGTAGGAAATAAAAAAAGAATATTGCGGTTTAAAACTAAACCAATTGGCACTACATTTATGTTCATAATATAACGTTAGGCTACTTTTAATCCAAAGCATGACTGATGAAAAAGAAAATGTGTGTGTGTGGGGCTAGCTAACATCAAGGCCACGAATTTAGCCTTTCCAGGCCGTTAAAAAGCAGACGTAGGCCTATGTTATGTTCTCAATGTTATTACATTACTATGCCTAAGTTAAATGGAAAATATTTGATTTAAGATATGTGAACTCACCTCGGTGCACACTGCAGTTCAGCCCTAACGCAGTCCGCTCATAAAGTAGAACTGAGGATGGTTGCTCCCTCAATTCAAAAGAGGCGGCAAAAAAAAAATATCTTGCTCCCATCTCCGCAAGTTTTTTTTCTTCAACTTTTAACTTACATACCCAAGTTCAATCAACACATCTGGCAGTCAACCATTGAATTAATGCAGGTTTCATTTTCGAAAACTCATACAGTTGAGTCCAAAATCCAAAACTTGTCAGAGCTTTGAGTTGAAAAGAAGTGGTCTTAACTATGGGGCTCATGGGCGTCGTTAGACCCTTTTAACTGGGGCACGTGCCCCAGTATAAATCTGCTGTGCCCCAGTAAAATCCAAAGTTTGAGTTTTAACTATTTACTTTATTAGTCAGTGCATTAATTTAGATTGATAATTCCGGAAAAAAAATACGCAGTATCCCAATCAATGCTTGTAAAAGTGTTTAACCGAAAACAAACCGAATTCCATGTCAGCGCGCTCTTCTGAGCTTGCCAAATAGCCACTGCAGCACGCACACAGAAGACTCGGCACACAAGTCAGAATAGGTAAGAAAACATTACAAAACTAAAGATAGTTTCTAAATGAGATGCCTGATCATCTTATTTTGACTGAAACATAAAAACATTATTACATGAAGCTAAAAAAAACAGTATTTGGGCTCAAATGAATGCGAAAAAATGTGTGCGCTCTCATTGATGTCCCTGCCAAAGCTGATATCAAACTTGCGTCCCTGAACTGTTGTATAATGGGTTAAGCAAGGGGAGTTTAGTAGTGCATTGTGCGCAGCAAGCTTGAATTTCCAACTCTACTTGGCCTGTGCCCCAGTAGAGTTGTATGTCTAACAACACCTCTGATGAGGCTGTAATGTTTTACAGTGATAGCACAGAATGCGCCATGTTTTTGCCATATGTTAGAAAAACATCGGAGATTCAAATGTCCAGCAGAGAGTCAGAATGTTGTCACAATGTAGCTATGATGTCACAAAGCAATGTGTCATATCTGTTGGTCATAATGAGTAAAATAACTTTAAAAGTCTATGTCAACACTGCAGTCACTTTTCTTTCCCAACAGAACAGAGAACATGAGCGGATTTCCAGAAAAGAAGCGGATGGATAAGAAAAAGAAAGAACGGACACCGGCGGTAAAAAGCGGGCCACAGATACTGGCAGAACAGAGATGGGCCCGGAAGATGCAGGCAGCACAGAAGGATGCTGAAACGAGGCTTATAATTAAAAGGTGGGTAGACCTGAAAAAGATCTTACAGAAGCCGCCTGAAAAGAGGCTGGCAGAGCTAAGGGAGGCAGAGAAAAGGCTGGCAGAAGACAGTCGGGACATGCAGAGGCAGGAGAGGTGGAGAGAGTGGAGGCAGAAGGAACGAGAGCTGTGGGAGGCAGAGCAGAGACAGAAAGAGCAGGAGCTCATCTCTAAGAAAAAACTTGAAATTCTGCAGGAGACCAAGACACCTCACACACAGGTGCTTAAGTCTCCTACCATCTTGGAGGAATTGAAGATACTGGATGAACTGCTTGAGGAGGTAAGACTATATGCCAACATGTCATTTGTTTTTTACTTCAGAAAAGTGTCCTTTGTGTTGGGTATTACATTACAGTGCTAACAATTTTCTTGTCTCCAACACAGACAGCAGATATCAAACTGCCATCTATGTCCCCCGTCCATCAGCCAGTCTCCCCAACCCCCACACCCCTCCCACTGGGTAAAGATGGAGCATACTTGGGCCTCACCACCACCAAACCCCTGGAAGCTCAGGCCAGGCACCCCCACGGGGTCAAGCATCCCACCTGCACACCTCTTCCTGAGGACACTCACATCTACACCCACCCCATGGCCAACCAGGAGGAAGGATTAGAGAGTGGACTGGCAAAGCTGCAAGTACAGGAGGCATCTGTTGAGGAGAGTTCCAACAGTGACATGTTGATGAAAATTGAGAATGAGATAAAGGCTGAGGAGGGTAAAGCAACAAAGAAAGAGAGGGAGTTCATAGAAAAGCAGAAGAAAGCAGAAAAGCTGGCGCAGGAGAAGATGGAAAAGAAACAGAGGAAGCAGCTGGAGCAGGCAGAAAAAAGAAACATGGAGATTCAAACTAAGCTGGAGAATGAGAGACGCAAAATGAAAGCTCTAGAAAGGAAAGAGATGCAAAGGTTAGCAGAAGAGCAAAGACAGGAAATGAAGAAGAAAGAAAAGGAAGAGAAAAAGGCAGAAAAAGGACAATTGGAAATGGGGTCTTTGCCAAAATGTGGCTTCTTCGAGAAGATAAAGAGGGCCTTTCATTTCCACTGATAAGAGAGACTTTCCATCTACTGTAACACCAACCGCGACAAACATCAGGGACTGCCTTTCTACACCTTTGCTCAGTCATTTGGATCACTGGCACACTTACCAACTTTCAACAAGCACTCACTGTTAAAACAACAAAATCCTTAAGGAACCTTTGGAGGTTCTTCAATTTTGAACTGTGGAGGAACCTCTTATGGTGCTTTGAGGAACCTTCAAGAAAAGGTTCTTAGAAGAACCCCTTCATTAGGTTACTTGAAGAACCTTTTGAAGCTCTGTGAAGAACCTTTATAGAAGTTGTGTAGTAGTAGTAATAGTATTAGTAGTAGTAGTAGTATTAGTAGTAGTAGTAGTAGTGTAGTTGTAGTAATAATAGGAGTAGTAGTACTATTAGTAGTAGTAGTAGTAATAGTAATAGTAATAGTATTAGTAGTAGTAGTAGTAACAATAAAAACAATAATAAAAGTGATGATATTATTCACCCAACAGTCATTATATACCAGGTTACTTTGCGTTGTCTAGTCCTAAGAATTTCAGTGCAGTCTAACCATGGTGGCCTGTGTACCTAACAATAAAAGACAAAAGACTTGAACAATGTTTACTTGGAATGCCCCCAAATTAAGACATTTTAGGTCAAAAACATTACATACAGTACAGATAGACATAGAAAGTTTCTCTTAAGACTTTTCGCCAGCCCCAGACTCTTATTTTCTGTAGAGTCAGGGGGTGGGCTGTATTATTCTGAAAATGTGCTCACATTGATGAAAGAGTACATTTAATTGAACAGGTCTTTATTCCAATTATTATTGAGAGAGGGTACAATTTCTGGGGATGCAGAATTGTGGTGTGCTTGTAGGTTGCATGTGGATCAGTTTTTATACAGACATTTTTACAACTGATATTTCTGTAGGGTGATATCAGGTAAAATGGGACACTTTTTGGTAAATCGTTTGGGATAATAATACAATACCATATATGCTTTTTCCATGTGTTTTTATGATTACTAATGACTGTTTTTGATCATTTTGTGTTGAAATTATGTAATAAAATATAATTATTTAGGCCCTACAGTTCTTGAAACATCATCTGTGCCAACTTTTTTTGCACGAGCAGTTTCAGGTAAAATGGGCCAGCTGTTCAGGTAAAATGGGCCAGTGAAACTGCAAAGGGAAATAGTAATTTATCATAAGTTTTATGGTTAGTGATTGCAATCACAGCCCGTCGAGTGTTTGGTTCCTTAGGAAGACTCTGAAAAGTGTCAGCATTCCCTGTACAGCCTGGAACACTTCATTTACCACCGTAATCCATTTTAATAGGCTACAATAACGTTCTTCTTTGTAATTCTGTGGAAATACACAGAACAGCGCGCAGCACATTTTGGGGCGTGACAAAGGTACGTGGCTCCACCTTTTTTGTCTCTGGTCTAAAACCTACCGTTTTACAGCTACATTTTTAAATTGTGCAATCAATGACCCCTTTAACCAGCCATTAGATAGGCTACACATAGGGTGAGTCCAGGTAATGGGACATCAGGTAAAGTGGGACATTTATGCATTTTGATGATTTAATATGTGCAAAACCGACATCCAATCACCAGAGCTGATCTGGACTCACAACACTTCTAGTCACTATGCAGTGGTTTTTATTTGTCTGACATCATCTGAGTATGCGTGATCTGGCTTGACAGGAGGTCCGTACAGAAAAAAACGCATCGAAAGTTCAGCGGCATATCCCACACATAGCCTAGTCTTGCCGACGTCGGCTTAAGATCGAAACGTTGTGTTCTATTCATAACGTCGGATAAGCATCTGCAAATGATCGGATTTCTTCTCATCTCTGTGCTCTATTTCAAACGTCGCAGATACGTCGGCTCATCGTGGGCTTATCACTGACTGCTTCAGGAAGAACGTATTATGCTCATGACATTCTATTTCTCAATGATTAAGGCTGGCAAAGGAATTTAAATTAAGTTACAATGAGTACTATTGCAACATAATGAAGGGGTTTAACCACTGATTGAAACACACACAAAAATGTGTAAAAGCAACAAACAAAAAAACGTTTTATGTGACTGTCCCACATTACCTGATCGTGTCACCCACACTGTCGGCCCGCTTCCGGCTGAATGTTGGCACAATCGGCTGAAGTCCGGGTCGGCTGAAGTATTGTCTCACTTGGTCGGGCCCACTCTGGCATGGTGTAGTCGTACTGACTACATCATACTGTACCTGGCCCGATTATGGTTCAAATGATGCGTTACGTTGTTGATGCAAAGCTTCAGCCTGAGTGTCGGCACTATCGGCTGAAGTCCGGGTTGGCTGAAGTAGCCTATACGGTCTCATTAAGTTGGGCCGACTCTGGCATGGTGTCGTACTGATTACATCACACTGTACCTGGCCCGATTATGGTTCAAGTTATGTGTTACGTTGTTGATTCACGAGCATGCTGCTCAGTCTGAGTGTTGTCTCTATCGGCTGAAATCAGGGTTGGCTGAAGCTATACGTTCTCATTAAGTCGGGCCGACTCTGGCATGGTGTAGTTGTACTGACTACATCACTGTACCTGGCCCGATTATGGTTCAAGTTATGTGTTACGTTGTTGATTCACGAGCATGCTTTAGTGTTGGCCCTATATCGGCTGAAGTCCAGTTGGCTGAAGTAGTCTTACGGTCTCATTAAGTCGGCCGATTCTGGCATGGCGTCGTACTGATTACATTGCACTGTACCTGGCCCGATTATGGTTTAAGTTATGTGTTACTGGTGCAATTAAGCGGCGCTTCAGTGGCACCATCGACTGAAGTCCGTGCAGGTCGAACTTCAGCCGATGGTCTCATTAGGTTGGGCCGAGTCTGGCATGGTAGAGTCTAGTCAGCAAACCCATATATGCATTTATTATGTATCCGTGTTTTTTAATTATCTAGGCCTATGTATTTTTCTTCTACTTGCTGATGTCCTACTGGAAACTCCTATCACCATAGGCATATTGGCAAGTTGGATCATCAAAATGTGGCTGGGCCACATCCTTGCTCCAGTTCTGGCTGGGTCTCCGGTCCAAAACTGGCCCACACACTGAAAACAGACACAATTTCCTCCGGCCCAGATGTGGCCCACACCCTGTCTACCATAACTAGATATTTGCGGCAGACAGACATAATACACTATGTGGCCCGATGCTAGTGGAAATTACAGTTTGGAGCCAATTAATATTTGCGGCAGATGTCAATCCAGCCCTAGGCCCGATTCCGTAAAGCGACAATCGGCCCACTACCTCTGGAACGGATACAGGCCGACTGCCGTTAATGACCATCCCGCACTGCAGAGCGCGAAACTGCTCACTTTCGAATTCAGAACCGGTAAGTGAAGCCTTGATTAACCCTTTAATTATTAACACATTTTAACTAGCTAAATAGTGTGTGAAATATAGCCTACATTATTTTGTCAGCAATGTAGAATAGCGGACAGATTACAAATATAATCTATTGTTTAAAAGGTATGACCATCCAGTGATTATAGGAGGTAAAGAACAGAATTTCCACAAATTAAAAAAATAGCTAGCATTAGCTCTATAGCTAGCGTTAGTAGGTAGCCTACAGTATCTTCTTTTCACAATCGACCACTGGCTAAACAAGATATTTAGCATAGCTTAAAAGGTAGCCTATATAGTGTTGGTAAATAATGTTTATTTAGCAAGTTTTACAGAAATGTGGTCATGTATTTTTGTCTAGAAGTAATTTAGAGCTACTAAACGTTTTGATGTTGATAGGCTACTCACAACCCTTAAAAAACTTGTATTTAATCAGTAAATCCAATGCTATGGGTAATTTGCCATGTTCCTGAGGCATCTTGGTAATAATGGAGACCAACGATGTCAACGATACTATCAAACTCACTAAGACTTCTACTTCGATTTAGCGCGCATGCACTTGTTGGTTCAAAACGGCTGCAAGTGTAGCGCCATCTAGCGGCGTTTGTAAATTGTCTTTTTTTTTTTAAGCACTAGAAGTATATATATATCCCAGCTATACAAATCATAGTAATTTCGATTTATGTATGACTCTAAATTAGAATGGGGTCATTAAATAAAGTTGGAATTCAATGTATTGATCAATAATTTTCTCTCTAAGACTACAGTAAGTTTGTGTAGTAGTTTGTGTCAGATTTCAGAATGCTACAGTAATTTGATCAACATAGAGCGCTAGAGTATGGAAAAGGCGGCATGGGAGAAGTTTTTCATAACAGAAATATGAATGGACGTAACGTAATGGCAACATTTCTACAAATAAGTCATCAGTAAATCATGTCATGTTTGTCGTTTAATAAATTGACATTTTGAATATGCCATTCACTATGTTCTGCTTAGATTTTAAACAACTTTTATAAACCATTAACTCATTTGTTTTCAATATTTTGAGTGTTTTATATCTATCTATATTTAATTGATTACCACATGCTGTATTTTATAATATAAACAGAAAAATACATGTTTATACTGCAACACCATCATGTTGATTTCTCACTTGTTTGTTTCCTCAGGTTGGAGAAAGAAAACGAAAGTAGAAAGAAAGAAAAACAACTCAGGTAAAACATGGATAGGCGTAGTCTTAGAAAACGAGCAGTTAAAAGGGTGAGTTCTACATTTTCTTCCTTTCCTGGTGAGTCTGCAGCTGTGGATCTAGCCTCCACAGGTCCACAGGCCTGTGGACCTGCAGATAATGCTAGTAATTCAGAGGAATACCAGGATCAAGCTGATGAGGGACTAAAATATGACAGCGAAGATGATTCCCAGGATGATGATGACATGGAAAATGTTAGTCCATCCCTTACTGATTCTCTATGTGACTGGGCAGTTCATTTCAGGGTGTCTTTAGTAGCTTTGACTGCACTTCTGGCCATCTTGAGAGTGTATCATCCTTTTCTACCAAAAGATGCCAGAACTCTACTTAATACGGTTACCTCCTACACCCTCCAAGTTGTTGCTGGTGGTACTTACCACTACATTGGCATTTTAAAAGCTTTTGCAAAAAGCTTTGAAAGAATCTGGTGTCACATTCCTAACAGACATGAATTCAAATTGCAGCTGAATGTTGATGGATTACCTTTGTTTAAGAGTTCCTCAGTCCAGTTCTGGCCAATCCTTGGCTTGATAAAGGGTGTTGTCAAAAAGCCAGTTGTCATTGCTTTGTTTTGTGGCAACTCAAAGCCAAGTTGTCTGGTTGAGTATCTAAAAGATCTTGTCAGTGAGTTACAAGGGCTGAGCAAAGGATTCATTATTAAGGGGAAACAATGCTTCCTTAAGGTCACTTCTGTCATCTGTGATGCCCCAGCAAGAGCTTACATTAAAAGGAACAAAATCTCACACTGGTTACTCAGGTTGTGACAAGTGTTTCCAAACAGGCGTTTATCTTAAACATAGGATGACATTTCCAGAAGTCAATAGCCCAGTCCGAACTGATCTGTCGTTTGAAATGATGTCTGATGATGAGCATCATATGAGGAAGTCACCATTAGTTGATGCAGGCATAGGCATGGTGTCTTCTTTTCCTCATGATTACATGCATCTCGTCTGTCTTGGGGTAGTACGTAGACTGTTGGATTTGTGGATTGCATCAGGGCCCTTACTCTGCCGCTTGTCTTCTCATCAGATGCAGCTTATCTCAAACGAACTTGTAGGCTTAAGAAGCTTCATTCCCATGGATTTTGCTCGTAAACCCAGACAGCTTTCAGAGAGGCTCAGGTGGAAAGCCACAGAGTTGCGACAGTTCTTGTTGTACACAGGTCCAGTGGTTCTCCGAAATGTGTTGTCAGCTTCAGTCTACAATAATTTCATGTTGTTATCGGTTGCCATTTTCATCCTTGCTAGTCCTTCATTGTCAGCAAATCTTCATGACTTTGCACACACATTACTTGTTTAATTTGTGACACATTTTGGTGAATTGTATGGTACTGAATTTGTTACTTACAATGTTCATGGGCTAACCCATCTTTCCGAGGATGTTAGGATACACGGCAATCTGGACCTTAAATCGGGATTTCCGTTTGAGGATTATTTAGGTCAAATCAAAAAGACGGTAAGAACCCCGCATCATCCACTAGCCCAGGTTATTCGTCGGATCTCAGAAATGGCCCCTTTTACAGTGAATGATGAAGCTTCACATGGAAAGAGAAAGTTGCAGAAGGAGCATGACCGTGGCCCAGTTCCACCCTCTATAGTGGGCCTGCCAGTACTTCAGTTCCAGGAGCTTTTCATAGGTGGTACCAAAATTAATGTATCAAGTGAAGGAGACAGATGCGTTAAGATTGGTGGTTGCATTGTTTTGGTTGACAACATCCTTCAGTGTCAGGATAAGATACATATTGTTTTCAGGGAATATGAAGTAATCGAACCATTTTTTGAGTATCCTCTGAATTCTTGTAAGTTGGGTATCTTCCTCGTTGGCAACATTTCATCAACCCTGAAAATCACTGAGTTATTTGACCATGTTGAGAAATATGTGAGGTTACCAAAAAAAGACAAATTTGTTGCAGTGCCACTACTGCACTTGTGTCAGTGATTTAATTTAGCCCTTTCAGCAGGATAAAGACAGTCCTTTCCCCATTTGGTTCTCTGTAGAGTCAGTTGTTTATGTAGCACCAAAAAACGCATAGATAGGAATGTTGTAGTCTGCAATCTCTTCACCATTCTACTGAGCAGGATATAAAAGCCAGTAGCATCTCCACTATCTTTTTACCTCTGCTGCATAATTACCTTTACAAGCTTGATGTCTTGAGCCTGGTTGTAAAATATAGAGGCTAGCCAAGAATTTGATTGGAGACTCCCTGGAATTGGGGAGGTTGTTTTGCCGTTGACTGGTTGATGCTAAAGTTAATATCATGTGGACTTCTGGTGCTTGGATTTTACATTTACATTTACATTTAGTCATTTAGCAGACGCTCTTATCCAGAGCGACTTACAGTAAGTACAGGGACATTCTCCCCGAGGCAAGTAGGGTGAAGTGCCTTGCCCAAGGACACAACGTCATCTGGCACGGCCGGGAATCGAACTGGCAACCTTCTGATTACAAGCCCGCTTCCCTAACCGCTCAGCCACCTGACTCCTGACTTTTGGATAGCCTCGGTTTGTGGTTAACATTAGTTGTTAGCAACCCCTTGGTGGAAGCACGAGGGGGCAGAGGGTTCTCACTGATGTCTTAGCTATCGCCGTTCGACGTTGATTTCTTTGCATCAAGATACATCGTACACGTAGACACCGTAAAACTATACAAAAGAATGCACAAATACAACAATGTAAATACACACAGGTTATAGCACAAAGGAATTATGTCTCGAACGTGTGCTGCTAGCAATTACATACATAGCACGTGCGGAGGTAAAATATTACAAAGGAATGAGAATAAGACAAGTTTGACAAGTGCAACGCATATACATATTACCTCGCTCCGCTTTCCAAAGGGAAACCAAATGTAGTATTATTCTGTTCACCAAACACGATTATTTAGAAACGAAATGCTGCTTCTTTTCATAACGTCTGCATTGAACTTCTTTCCATTCAAGTCATTTAGCATTTTACAGCTGCACGCACCTACGTGATGACGTGAAAAGCCCACAAACATCAAACAAGCCGGTCATTACACAAGTGCTACTTTGTTAAGGGGGCTGCATGTATGCTGAGATCTGTATACTCAAGCACAGCTATTTTGTTTACTTGAGGTTGTAAATAGTTTCAGTTTTCACGTTGGTCAGATGTTGTCAGTTATTTGTGTTGGTACCATACCTACCTGCAATAACTAAGATTTGTTTCAAACAGAATGTTTAAAATAGTTGAGTTTTTGGAAACTCATGAGGTGGAGCTGGTCCCAGCAATTTGGGAGGAGAATGGCCAGTGTGGTTGGCCAAACTTGAGGGGCATGGCCCTCCACCAGGCCGTCAAGAACCTAATGGCTCCTAGCCTTGACTGGGACCGGTGGGAGGTCCGCACGATGTATACAACAGGTAAATTTGACTTTTAAAGCTAGGTTTCACTTATTCTGACATATTGTATGCATGACCATTAGCTAAGGTACATTGTTACACAACCCTCCGCAATGCATGACTTTGATTGGTAAATTGCAGCATGCTGTGGTCCCTAGATAGGGAGTCAGATGGCTGAGCGGTGAGGGAATCGGGCTAGTAATCCGAAGGTTGCCAGTTCGATTCCCGGTCATGCCAACTGACGTTGTGTCCTTGGGCAAGGCACTTCACCCTACTTGCCTCGGGGGAATGTCCCTGTACTTACTGTAAGTCGCTCTGGATAAGAGCGTCTGCTAAATGACTAAATGTAAATGTAGATTATATTGTCCACTTGCCAGTATAACAGACCTGTTGTTTGGCTCAACACTGTATTTCTTATGGTGTTTGTGTAATTCTTAGCCTGAGTCTAATAAGGTTAAATGTAACTGGGTTTTACAGACAGCTATGAAGAGGGCAGGAGGAAGGCCAAAGAGGCAGAGACGTGGTCTGACCTCCAATCGGACACTGATTGTGGGAGTGGACCACAAAGGCCACAAAGGCGCAAAACGTATGGGTACCATTACTATTCCTTGATGCTTTGAGGTCATATTTACAGTTGTTTTTTACTTTGATACATTTTTTTTATTTTATAGGAAGAGTGTCCGGATTGGCACCCCTGAAGAAGATTCAGAAGACGAGCCGGCCCCTAAAATCTCATGTCAACCTGCCCCCCCGATTGCATACCCTGCAGTCCCCACCATCCCCAATTTGTCAGCAGCATCCCAGAACTGCTCTTTTTCAGAGCTCCTATCACATTGGGAGCCTATCAATTCGACATGTGAGTGTATTCTTTTGTTTTCTGATTGATTTTCCTTTGTAGGTATTCATTTTGTAGATAATGTTTCCTCACTTCCTTAATATATTGTTTTCTTGTAGTGCTGCCAGGCCCACCCCAGCAATCAGCAGAACCAGGTAGGGTCAATAGTGATTTCTACTCAGCCATGTTACTGGCATTTGTGTTTTTTGTTCATCACCTTGAAAAAAATAGTTTTGAAAGTGATCCAAACTATATTGTTCCGCTACAGTTATAGTTGTGGCGTGGACTATTATTGTATGTATAGAATGATTTCTAAAACTGTATCTTATACTTATAGTTATTGTTATCGTCCTTGGTGTGAATGGGCCTTGAGGATGGAGTTGTATAGGTTTGTAGTGTATTTATCTAAAAACATTATTGTTAACTTCTTTGTTATAGCCATACTGAGGGAGGTCCTGACTAAATTAGAGATGGTGCTGGACCAACAAACACAGATTCTCAGGCTTCTCCAGCACCGAGAGGTTCAGCTCCAGCCAGGCAACATTGAGGAAGGTCTACTGCCTCTGCAAGACCTTCCTCAACTCCTCAGTCTGGAGGAAAAACTCAGAAGTCCAGAGTTCAACCAAAGACTGGTGAAATTTGGATTTATTTATTTCCGTAACAATTGCACTATTACACAGCTACTGAAAGTTTTTTTCTCAAAACGACACACTCAAACCCAAATTGATTCAACACCACTTTGATATGAGGGAACAATTAGGATCACATTTTTGGTAGAGGAGGAAAACATGGAAAACAGACAGGGCAGGTTAACTGCAGACACAGTTGATGTTTATTCATTTTTTGAATATAACTATATTATTATATTATTGTTTTTTTATCGGTTTCAGGTCAACTGGTTGGGACTGATTGGGGGGGCGGATGTGCGCGACTGCACCTGGAGAACCTTAAAAAGGGTCATCTCCAACTCTCTCGCCAAAAACATTAATTGGCGGGGAGTCAATGGAAAGACATGCCTGGCCAGTCTGCAGCTCAGGGCAGTTGTGATTGGTAAGTACATCTGTTTACCAACAGAATTACCTGTCTCTTCCAGATGATATGTATGAAGGACTAATCCACGGTTAGGTGTGCATTCAATTATATTAATGCATAACTTGGAGGCAAGGAATGTCTGTATGCATGAGTGTCTATTTACATGTGCATGTTGGCTGCGCATTGATTTAGAAATGATAAGTGATCTTACAATATGTATTGCTTTATTTCAAAGCTGCAGTTAGAAGAAATCCCCTCACAGCCAATGCTGCTGAGGCGGACATTGAGGCCACCATGAAGAGGTGGCTTCAGCTGGCGTCGGATCTGGAGGGAGGAAGAAAAAGGCGCTTGATGCTAAAGGAGGGTCTTTAAATGTATTTATATATATATAGTAAGTTTGTTGTTGTTATTTTTGGTTCTATTTTCAATTGTTTTTTAATCAGTTTGTTGGTTGGTTTTGCTGGTTCATGTTCTATTTTAAATTGTTTCTTAATCTGTTTTTTTTCTCAATCTCTGTTTTGCTGTACATATGTTGAATAAATTATTTTTAATTGTGATTTGTCCATAGTGGTTTAAAATGGTTGTAACATGGGTGGGTGGGTGTGAGAGATAATGTAAGATATATTTATTTTTTATTTTGTTTTTTTTGTACATTTTCCTGATAGTGAACTATATTTGTTATAAAAGATTATATATTTTAAAATTTTTGAATTTATGTTGTCCTTCTAAAATGAATACATGTAGCCATTTTTGGGCCACATCCGGCCCAGGGACCAAGCCAACAGTCAGCCAGAACAGTTTTACAGTGTTTGGGCCAGAACTGGCCCGGGGACCAAGCCAACAGTCAGCCAGAACAGTTTTACAGTGTTTGGGCCAGAACTGGGCCGGGGACCAAGCCGACAGTCAGCCAGAACAGTTTTACAGTGTTTGGGCCAGAACTGGGCCGGGGACCAAGCCGACACTCAGCCATATCTGTCTTACAGTGTCTGGGCCAGACCTGGGCCACATAACACAATAGGTGCTTTACAGTGTCTGGGCCAGAACTGGGCTGGGGACCAAGCCGACACTCAGCCATATCTGTCTTACAGTGTCTGGGCCAGACCTGGCCCACATAACACAATATTACAATTTTACAGGGTGGGGGCCGCATCTGGGCCAGAACACATCGTATGTGTCTGTTTTCAGTACGTGGATCAGTTTTGGGCCGGGGACCCAGCCAGAACTGGGCCAGAACTGGAGCAAGGATGTGGCCCAGAGATGGGCCAGACAAATTTTGCTACCTGGGCAGGTAATGTGGGACAGCATTCTTCAAGTAGGACATATAGTAATGCTTTGTTTATGCTATAAAAGTATTTTAATTCGACGGTTCTCACATTTTTAATACTGCATCACACTGCACTTAAATTCCCAACTCAATAACAACTTTCACTGTCATCGAACCAGCGCTTTGTAAGTAGTGATATGCCTTTGGACTAGGGGTGGAACGGTACACTGAAGTCACGGTTCGGATACCGCGGTTCAGACATCACGGTTCGGTACAAGTTCGGTACAACGGAGGGAAAAGCAAAACAAACCAGGGTCCTCTACGAGTGAATACGGCACATTGAAGATGACATGTAAATTCCGATTGCGTCAGTAATGTTTTTGGCCCTATTTGTAGGGTGATTTCAGGTAATGTGGGACACTCTTTGGTAGAGGCTCCAGTAAACTTAGGAACTGTTAACTCACCCCAGTGGTGTTTCTGTAAATGGTTTTAGGGCTTAGGAACATTTTCATGTTGGAATGAAATGGGAATGCACAGTATTTTAGGAGCTACACACTTTCAAACATAACATGACCCCCTCTTTTACTCAGGCAGCATTTTAAGGTAATGTGGGACAGCTTGTGTGGTAAGTGGGACAGTCATGTCTGTCAGCCTGCTAATATTAATAATAATTAGTTTATATACAACAATTCTAGGTGCAAGGGTGTGGCAAGATTCATTTTGACTTAAACAATAGGCATAACGTGTAAATGATGTAAACCTTAGTGATCTGCAGTCTATGTGCTAGCTAGCTAGTCACGATGCGTTATAACGATATATATAGCATTTCGTTGGACTAGCGTTAGTGGTCACGCTTACGTTCCACCCCTAGTCCAAAGGCATATCACTACCTGAGAGATACTCTGCATATACACCTACCACATCCCAGTTCATTGCAAAGGTATTCTTCATGATGTCTAATTTTACACTGAATTGGATAACCCTTGTGTTATCTTCGGGTCATTCTGACACATCAGTCGTTGTGACCCACCGTCGTATTGCGACAACTTTACCACATACAAAAACAAAGTGAAGCATTTTCTTTTAGCCGTATGGCTGTCTCAGACCCCCCACATTGCGAAGGTTAAAATAACATTATTTGTATTTGTTTTTGTATTGGGTAAACACAACGATGGTTCGTTATGAACCTTTGGGTCATGTGACCCAAAGGCAGCACAAGGGCAGGGCTCCAGACTAACTTTTTATAATAGGAGCACCCTGACTGAAAATTTTAGGAGCGGTAGCAGAAAATTTAGGGGCACACCTTTAAAATCGACCTGCAATCAGTGCTTGAAGTGGGCCGGTACTCACCGGTACGCAGTACTGGCACCTCTACAGTTTACTCTTAAGCGTACCGGCACCTTTTCTTGCGTGCCGGTACGCTAGATTCGAAAAAGTTATCTAGACAGCATCAGCTGATGCCTGAGTAAAACAGATTTTTCACTGCTGCTTTCAAACCTAGAAACTAAACGACTTTCGTTTGTAAGTAATTATGTTAGCCTGTCTTCAGAAAGGCACTAAAAGAACGCGTGTGCCAGAGACAGACACGTCAACAGAGGTCCAAGTCCAACCAGAAACATCGGGTAGGCTACGAATCATGAGCTTCAAACTTGTTTAAATAAATACATACATTTATGTATGGCTGCGGGAACTAGGGGTGCAGAGGGTGCTGCAGCACCCCCTGACAGCACAAGAATTTAAAATGATATGACTTTAAAATCCACCACCGCGGAATAGCCCCGCAGTAGCGGACTGGCCATCGGAAACACCGGGAGAAGAATAACGATGGAAAACCAGGATAAGAAACGTAAGGGTGGGGCTGAAAATTAAAGAGAAAAAAATACATGACTTTCACTAGACAAGGTTTTACCAATTAAAAAACGGCAATTTTTATGTTACACAAAGCTCAAAAAACTATTTTGTGCTCAAATAAAGGCCAAAAAAGTTGGCCTTTAAGTATCAAACTCCCGAACTAGCATCACATCAAACAGACTATGCATGCATTACAGGCAGCTGTGGTGGCGTATACGGGGGACGGTTCTGGTGGGCTGGTCTGGATAAAAGTCCAGGGCCTATTTTTACTCCTAGTCCGTCCCTGCCGCCCCGGAACATTAAGCCACCCCCCTGATAAAATATGTTCCTGAGGCTATGCATTTATGTTGTTAATAAATAGGCTAACAATAATTTGTTGTTGTACCAGCAATATCTCCAAGTTTTGTTTTTCACTGTAGAAATCTCAAATTTCATAATGATTTACCAATGCAAGAGAGTACCGGCACCCTTTTTTCTCCACTTCAAGCACTGCCTGCAATGCAATTATTAATGTAACTAGAGGGTACAATTTCTGGGGAAATTGTGGGGTGTGCTTACGTCGGTTGCAGATGGGTAATTTTTACAACTGATATACAGCGACGCACCACACAAGCTTGAGTTTAAATACATTATCTAATGTGACATTACGTACTGTATGCAAGTCTTAGCTATGCCTTAAATGTATGATGCACTTATCAATCAGTCCTCCTAGAAGGGGCGATTTTAGACCCTTTTTAGGGGTGCTCAAGCATTTCATCTCAGCACCCCTAAAAAAATCTGGGCAATTATTATTGTTTATTATCATCTGATGCTGGTAGTCCTTAGTTTTTTCATTCATGCAATATTTTGCATCATAATACATAAATGAATTAATTGTTATCCAGTGAAATTAGGGATTTAATAGCAATGGGGTTTAGCACTTTTGCATGGCACTGTATTCATGTCACATTCTCATTGGGGGCTGGGCACCCCTGAAGGTCTGATCCTAGAATCTCCCCTGTCCTACACCACACTTGCTGAGCAACAGCGCAAACACATTCAGGGATACAGTAGCTAACAACGCTAATGCTAAATAAGTATTTAGCTGCTCGGCTCAATGACGCCGGGTAAGAAGGGCTCGTGAGACAGCTCACCAAAAGAACGAAGCCACTTGTCTGGCAGATAAAGACATGTTCGTAGGAACCTAGCGAAAAATAGCCTAAACATTCCAAGACTTTTAGCTACGGTACTAATGCTGAGGGCTCGCTGATATCGCTGTCTTACTAGAACGTGATATCAATGCGTCGTTGCTAACGTGTGCTGACGTTGTGCACACCCAATACATTCCAAATGTGTTGGTCGCACATGTTGCTCGCACTGTCTCAAAAACTGGTCGCAGTCTGGAGCCTTAAATGGTTATGTGGTTAAATGTCTACTTTATAATTATACAAGGTGACTGAGCTCTCTTGATGCCAGACCTGGTCTCAATACAATGATGTTGGACATGCTGGAAAGACGGCGCCAGGAAGATGAGGTCAAATACGGATGTGTCACTCTGATGCTGGATGCCATGTCCATCAAAAAACACGTTCAACATGATCCTCAGACACGAACAATGTTTGGATTATGTGGACATGGGGGATCGTTTGAATGAGACTGACACAGCTCCCGAGGTTCTTGTGTTTATGGTGGTTGGGCTTCAAGGTTATTGGAAAGCCCCAATCGCATATTATTTGACCAAGTCCCTCACACCAGAATCACAGAAAGTGTTGGTAGAAGATGCATTAGAAGAGCTGCATCATCGTCAGATAAGGGTGGTGTGCATGACTATGGATGGTCATGCATCAAATGTCAGTATGTGCTCCCAACTTTGGTGCGATGTAAAAGCAGACCCCTGTGAGCCCTTGAAGACCCATTTCCCACATCCAGTAACCCATGACAATGTTTTTGTTATGATGGACGCTTGCCACATGCTGAAGCTGACACGCAATGTTGCAGGTACATGCTCATTATTGCTTATCTGGTCTGGTTGACTGTTTTTATACATTTTGATTGTATTTACATAATTGTGCAGATTATGGTGCTGTACAGTTGACGTGTGCAGTGAAAAAAAAAATCTGATTCTGCAGGCATACAGCCCAATTAGAAGCATAACTGGCAGTATCAATTGGAAGTACATAGTTCTGCTGAACAATGTCCAAAAGAAAAGTGGACTACATGCTGCCAACCGAGTCACAGATAAGCATGTGAACTTTGCTAATCAGAAGATGAAGGTATAGTTGCATGATGATTTATGTATAGAGGGCCGCAATGGAAATGGGCTCTAGGGCTTTATTATTTTTTATACCTTTTGATGATGTTTGTATCTTGTAGCGCTTATGTGCTCTTCATTTCTCCTTATAAACTCAATCAAGGTCTCCCTGGCTGCTCAGACTTTGAGTGACTCTGTGGCAGTGGCGCTCCACACTTTGCAAGACATGGGCTATGCAGAGTTCAAAGATTGTGAGGCTACTTCAGAATTAATTAAGGTCATGCAGCTAGGGTTTTGCATCATTGACCAAAAACATTTCCCAACATTCTACTGTTCGTACCAACATTTGAGTGATTAATTGCTTTAACACCTTTAACCCTTTAACACCCACCCTCCCGTTGAAGTTGATCTGTTGGTCAGCTACCCCAAAACGAGGTTTACAGGTTTAAAGCAATGCAGCAATTGAATTTTAAAAAGCATAGCCACAGAGGAAATGGAGAGGAAATGGAGAGAAATCAAACTATGCCTCATACTTGGGTGTTTACTATCTGATACCTGTTGACACTAAGTTAAAGTGATATTTTTCAGTGCTTTCAGTTCATTTAGATATTTGCTTATAGATAACAGACAGGCTGTTTGACATCTTGAACAGTCGCAATCCCAGAGCCAAAGGGTTCAAAGCCCACTTTGGTTCTAGGAATTGGACAAGCTGTTACGGCCACGACCTGGTCCCTGTCCCTTTTACACCCCCTGCTGGTTCTCCGGTATCATCCTGCCTAGACCCTACACACTTGCCGCCCATTACCTCATCATCCTGCATACTTCAACCCGGCTTTCCAACCACTCCTCGTCAGATCGTTGTCACAGCTACTGTGGTAGTATGCGCTTTTGACCCTCAAGCATTGCTTGATTCACTTGCCTTCTGTAAACCTGTTTTCTTTGTGCACAGGATCATCATCCGTGAACCCAGTCCCTGCCTGCCGACCCGCTGATTCACCAAACAAGACCACAACTCAGGACTACACCCAATTAATCACCTAATTGTATTTGTGCTGTGTTTGGATCCACTCTGTACCACACCGTAACACAAGCACCAAGGAGTTCTTGATAAAAGTCAGGGGGTACTTGATAAAAGCCTGGGGGTACTTGCTCACTTTGAAGATGGAGGATGGCAAACCCCTTTACCGAACAAAGAGGTCTTTTAAAATAGTGACTATTCAATTAGTGATGCACTGACACCATTTGTAGTCGCCAATACCCAGTACAAATTCTTAATTATAATTAAATTATCAGCATGAGACTGCTGATTTAGAAAATAAGGGTATATTTTATTCTTCGTTAGATGTATACAAGTAGTCAATTTACAAATCATTAAATTATCTAAGGTAAAACTCTACCGGTTTCAGTGCATCCCTTAAGTCCATGATACAAGTTCAACAGATGCTCTGTTCTCTTGTTTATATACTATCTTCTGCATCGAGTTCAGATGCTCTATCCTCCTGTCTGCATCGAGTTCATAAGATGCTCTGTCCTGTAAGTTTGCATCCCTGCTTTCTTGTGTCCTGTTTTGGCAGAATCATCATAGTGATGCAATATTTGCTTTTGAAGGTTCCTCTCTGTCCTGGGCTACATCATAAACATTGACACGTTGATGTCGATGGTTCCTGTGCTGATTGAAGGACAGCGATATGTACGGTGGCCCTAAAGTGCAAAACACAAACGGCAAATAGAAAAACACAACGGCAAATAGGAAAACACAACGGCAAATAGGAAAACACAACGGCAAATAGGAAAACACAACGACATTAACTTCTGACGGAAAAGGTAGGGTCTATCTAGCAGAAGACGGACCCTCCTGATTGGACAGACGGACTCTGTTAGTTTCTGTGGCGTAGGAAATAAAAAACGAATATTGCGGTCACGTTTAAAACTAAACCAATTGGCACTACATTTATGTTCATAATATAACGTTAGGCTACTTTTAATCCAAAGCATGACTGATGAAAAAGAATGTCTGAAAATGTGTGTGTGTGGGGCTAGCTAACATCAAGGCCACGAATTTAGCCTTTCCAGGCCGTTAAAAAGCAGACGTAGGCCTATATTATGTTCTCAATGTTATTACATTACTATGCCTAAGTTAAATGGAAAATATTTGATTTAAGATATGTGAACTCACCTCCGTGCACACTGCAGTTCAGCCCTAACGCACTCCGCTCATAAAGTAGAACTGAGGATGGTTGCTCCCTCAATTCAAAAGAGGCGGCAAAAAAAAAAATCTTGCTCCCATCCCCGCAAGTTTTTTTTCTTCAACTTTTAACTTACATACCCAAGTTCAATCAACACATCTGGCAGTCAACCATTGAATGAATGCAGGTTTCATTTTCGAAAACTCATACAGTTGAGTCCAAAATCCAAAACTTGTCAGAGCTTTGAGTTGAAAAGAAGTGGTCATAACTATGGGGCTCATGGGCGTCGTTAGACCCTTTTAACTGGGGCACGTGCCCCAGTATAAATCTGCTGTGCCCCAGTAAAATCTAAAGTTTGAGTTTTAACAATTTACTTTATTAGTCAGTGCATTAATTTAGATTGATAATTCCGGAAAAAAATACGCAGTATCCCAATCAACGCTTGTAAAAGTGTTTAACCGAAAACAAACCGAATTCCATGTCAGCGCGCTCTTCTGAGCTTGCCAAATAGCCACTGCAGCACGCACACAGAAGACTCGGCACACAAGTCAGAATAGGTAAGAAAACATTACAAAACTAAAGATAGTTTCTAAATGAGATGCCTGATCATCTTATTTTGACTGAAACATAAAAACATTATTACATGAAGCTAAAAAAAAACAGCATTTGGGCTCAAATGAATGCGAAAAAATTTGTGCGCTCTTATTGATGTCCCTGCCAAAGCTGATATCAAACTTGCGTCCCTGAACTGTTGTATAATGGGTTAAGCAAGGGGAGTTTAGTAGTGCATTGTGCGCAGCAAGCTTGAATTTTTAATGTTTTACAGTGATAGCATAGAATGCGCCATGTTTTTGCCATATGTTAGAAAAATATCGGAGATTCAAATGTCCAGCAGACAAGTCAGAATGTTGTCACAATGTAGCTATGATGTCACAAAGCAATGTGTCATATCTGTTGGTCATAATGAGTAAAATAACTATAAAAGTCTATGTCAACACTGCAGTCACTTTTCTTTCCCAACAGAACAGAGAACATGAGCGGATTTCCAGAAAAGAAGCGGATGGATAAGAAAAAGAAAGAACGGACACCGGCGGTAAAAAGCGGGCCACAGATACTGGCAGAACAGAGATGGGCCCGGAAGATGCAGGCAGCACAGAAGGATGCTGAAACGAGGCTTATAATTAAAAGGTGGGTAGACCTGAAAAAGATCTTACAGAAGCCGCGTGAAAAGAGGCTGGCAGAGCTAAGGGAGGCAGAGAAAAGGCTGGCAGAAGACAGTCGGGACATGCAGAGGCAGGAGAGGTGGAGAGAGTGGAGGCAGAAGGAACGAGAGCTGTGGGAGGCAGAGCAGAGACAGAAAGAGCAGGAGCTCATCTCTAAGAAAAAACTTGAAATTCTGCAGGAGACCAAGACACCTCACACACAGGTGCTTAAGTCTCCTACCATCTTGGAGGAATTGAAGATACTGGATGAACTGCTTGAGGAGGTAAGACTATATGCCAACATGTCATTTGTTTTTTACTTCAGAAAAGTGTCCTTTGTGTTGGGTATTACATTACAGTGCTAACAATTTTCTTGTCTCCAACACAGACAGCAGATATCAAACTGCCATCAATGTCCCCCGTCCATCAGCCAGTCTCCCCAACCCCCACACCCCTCCCACTGGGTAAAGATGGAGCATACTTGGGCCTCACCACCACCAAACCCCTTGAAGCTCAGGCCAGGCACCCCCACGGGGTCAAGCATCCCACCTGCACACCTCTTCCTGAGAACACTCAAATCTACACCCACCCCTTGGCCAACCAGGAGGAAGGATTAGAGAGTGGACTGGCAAAGCTGCAAGTACAGGAGGCATCTGTTGAGGAGAGTTCCAACAGTGACATGTTGATGAAAATTGAGAATGAGATAAAGGCTGAGGAGGGTAAAGCAGCAAAGAAAGAGAGGGAGTTCATAGAAAAGCAGAAGAAAGCAGAAAAGCTGGCGCAGGAGAAGATGGAAAAGAAACAGAGGAAGCAGCTGGAGCAGGCAGAAAAAAGAAACATGGAGATTCAAACTAAGCTGGAGAATGAGAGACGCAAAATGAAAGCTCTAGAAAGGAAAGAGATGCAAAGGTTAGCAGAAGAGCAAAGACAGGAAATGAAGAAGAAAGAAAAGGAAGAGAAAAAGGCAGAAAAAGGACAATTGGAAATGGGGTCTTTGCCAAAATGTGGCTTCTTCGAGAAGATAAAGAGGGCCTTTCATTTCCACTGATAAGAGAGACTTTCCATCTACTGTAACACCAACCGTGACAAACATCAGGGACTGCCTTTCTACACCTTTGCTCAGTCATTTGGATCACTGGCACACTTACCAACTTTCAACAAGCACTCACTGTTAAAACAACAAAATCCTTGAGGAACCTTTGGAGGTTCTTCAATTTTGATTAAAGAACCTTTATAGAAGTTGTGTAGTAGTAGTAGTAGTAGTAATAGTAGTATTAGTAGTAATAGTAGTAGTAGTATTAGTAGTAGTAGTAGTAGTGTAGTCATAGTAATAATAGGAGTAGTAGTACTAGTAGTAGTAGTAGTAGTAATAGTAATAGTATTAGTAGTAGTAGTAGTAACAATAAAAACAATAATAAAAGTGATGATATTATTCACTCAACAGTCATTATATGCCAGGTTACTTTGAGTTGTCTTGTCCTAAGAATTTCAGTGCACAGTCTAACCATGGTGGCCTGTGTACCTAACAATAAAAGACAAAAGACTTGAACAATGTTTACTTGGAATGCCCCAAAATTGAGATATTTTAGGTAAAAAACATTACATACAGTACAGATAGACATAGAAATAGAAAGTTTCTCTTAAGACTTTTCGCCAGGCCCAGACTCTTATTTTCTGTAGAGGCAGGGGGTGGGCTGTATTATTCTGAGAATGTGCTCACATTGATGAAAGAGTACATTTAATTGAACAGGTCTTTATTCCAATTATTATTGAGAGAGGGTACAATTTCTGGGGATGCAGAATTGTGGTGTGCTTGCGTCGGTTGCAGGTGGGTCAGTTTTTATACAGACATTTTTACAACTGATATTTCTGTAGGGTGATATCAGGTATAATGGGACACTTTTTGGTAAATCGTTTGGGATAATAATACAATACCATATATGCTTTTTCCATGTGTTTTTATGATTACTAATGACTGTTTTTGATCATTTTGTGTTGAAATTATGTAATAAAATATAATTATAGGCCCTACAGTTCTTGAAACATCATCTGTGCCAACTTTTTTTGCACGAGCAGTTTCAGGTAAAATGGGCCAGCTGTTCAGGTAAAATGGGCCAGTGAAACTGCAAAGGGAAATAGTAATTTATCATAAGTTTTAGGGTTAGGGTTAGTGATTGCAATCACAGCCCGTCGAGTGTTTGGTTCCTTAGGAAGACTCTGAAAAGTGTCAGCATTCCCTGTACAGCCTGGAACACTGCATTTACCACCGTCATCCATTTTAATATGCTACAATAACGTTCTTCTTTGTAATTCTGTGGAAATACACAGAACAGGGCGCAGCACATTTTGGGGCGTGACAAAGGTACGTGGCTCCACCTTTTTTGTCTCTGGTCTAAAACCTACCGTTTTTTAGCTACATTTTTAAATTGTGCAATCAATGACCCCTTTAACCAGCCATTAGATAGGCTACACATAGGGTGAGTTCAGGTAATGGGACATCAGGTAAAGTGGGACAGTTATGCATTTTGATGATTTAATATGTGCAAAACCGTCGTGTTCTATTCATAACATCGGATAAGCATCGGCAAATGATCGGATTTCTATGAGAGACCGTATAGGCCATAATTCATACTTGGTCTCACATACATGCCATGACCTCACATATATACCATTATACTCTCACATATATACCATTATACTCTCACATATATACCATTATACTCTTGCACATAAATGACATGGTCTCACATACAACGCCATGACCTCACATATATACCATTATACTCGCACATATATACCATTATACTCGCACATATATACCATTATACTCTTGCACATAAACAACTTGGTCTCACATACAAAACCATAACCTCACACATACACCATTATACTCTCGCACATACACCATTATACTCTCGCACATACACCATTATACTCTCGTACATACACCATTACACTCTCGCACATACACCATTATACTCTCGCACATACACCATTATACTCTCGCACATACACCATTATACTCTCGCATATACACCATTATACTCTTGCACATAAATGACATGGTCTCACATACAACACCATGACCTCACATATATACCATTATACTCGCACATATATACCATTATACTCTTGCACATAAACGTCTTGGTCTCACATACAACACCATAACCTCACACATACTCCATTATACTCTCGCACATACACCATTATACTCTCGCACATACACCATTATACTCTCGCACATGCACAGTCAAACTCTCCTTTATTTACTATCATACTCTCTTACACAGACAAAAATACCCTCTTATATGCACCATCATACCAAAGTATGAAAATATATGTAAGAGAGATAAATAGTATGTGTGAAACAGAATGATAGGATATGTAAGTAAGATTACTAGTCTATGTGAATAAGAATAGTTATATGTGCAAGAGAGAATACTTGTCTATGTGAGAGAGTTTGATTGAAACGGAAGGCAGTTTGATTGAAAAGGAAGTAGTACTGAATTCTCAGTTCCTGATTGGTTTATACATGAAGAAGAAGGATTTCGGGTACATGTAACTAACGCCCACCTTCCCTGTCAAGAGTGACATGACAAGATGGCAGACAGTGGGCGGTTGAATGAAGCCATTGGACTACTTAACACAATTTTAAATACCTCAAATGCATCGGCATCATTATCAAACATGTTAGAAGAAACACGACAGCTGTCAACAGGGGCTATTTCTAACCCCAGCTCTAATGTTGAAGACGAAAGGCGCCGGCTATTCAGACCGGGATCAGGTGCGCGATCAAGGAGCGGCGGCAGCAGCAGCACTTTTTCAGCAGCTAGCGTTAGCTCTAGTCTTAATGCTAGTGATGTGATGGCGCAACCCCGATACCAAACCCAGCAGTATTTCGGTGGATGGACTTCAAAGGCAAGAAAGAGGTGAGTTTAACTACTCATTATGGTAAAATTATTCCTGTAGCCGCGAATATTGTTTTATTAAAGCCACCGCTTTTTACTGCTGATAAACTAACGTTATCGTTAGGCTAGTTAACACGTGGCGCGATATCATGTCTGCTGGGGCCAATGGATAGTCTGTGATTATAGGGCAGAACACTGGAAAAGGCTCTCCCACTGATAGACACACTTTTTAGAGAAACGAGGCTAACTTTAAAATTAAGAGGAGTAATTATCTGTTAGATCTGTCTTTATTTGCACTTATATGTGCACTTTCTGTTTAAAATATAGAATGTTTTTTACTTATACGTGTTCGACTGCAAGTAGAGATTTATGATCTGAAATGAACTGCATCTGTATGAAAGAGCGTTTCAAAGTGAAACAGTCCCGCAGTTTAACCTTTACAGTAACCGTATTTGGTCCCCACAGTTTTTTCCAAAACAGTAGCTAGCTGGCTTTAGTTAGCTTCCGGGCTAAGTTAGCTAGCACAATACCCGTTGCAGTGCTACTACCATGCTTGTTTTACTTGTTAGCCTTCTCATTTGTACATGTTTAAGCCATACTAAAGAATATGTCGCATAATTTTTGTCCATCGGAAAATATTCCGTTGGAATGTTCGAAATCGCATATATGCGATGTTACGCTGTGAGACCAGAAATCGAACGATCACATATGTGTGACGCTACTCCTTAACTTAAATCTGTGTCCGTGATCACTTTTTGTAACCTCTTCAAACCTCCTTGTTACCTCCCACCCTATGTGAGTAGCCTACCAGTTAGTTGCAAATCAGCGCCCTCATCAGTTAATCCCACACACTTGACCATGAAAAAAAGGTCTAGTAGAATGATATGATTGCGGGACTACTCCTACTACTACCAATCCTAATTGGGTGTGCTCAAGCCTTCGGCGAGAGCACAACCTTTGTTCTCTCACATATATATTTTTCTTTTTTTTATTTCTTTTTGCCCCCCTAAAACTCAGTCAATATTTGGCCTACATAGACAACGTAGGTGTCAAAAGTTTCGTCTTGGTAGCGATTGAGTTGCTTCTATTGGAATTTACGTTCCGTTGCATGGTTTAAGCGTAAGTTAAGTTTTTGTGGCGAAAAGTGAAGCTAACGGTGGCTAATTTGCTAGCCACAGTCACTGACGTTACTAACGTCACTGCGTCACTAACGTCACGAAAACACGCGTGACTACCTTTGCCAGAACATTCGTTTAGCATCTGTTAACTTGGGGGATAGCTAGGCTAACTATAGCTTTACTGCAAGGCAGCTGCAGAAACGCCACAAGAAAAGAGGCCAGGGTGATAACTATTTACTCATTTTACTTTGTGATATGACACACAATTGTGATGTGTAATGTACAATATAAGCTGATATTATTAAGGAAGTACATCTACTTTCGGAAACAGTAGTCTACTATTTCACTGAAGTATTAGCATCATGACATTAGCCTGTGTTGCCCGGGCAACACATACTACAGTGGTCTATGATGTAGCGTTATCTGTTTTCAATCGTTAAAATAAACATTCCTCACATATACATTTTCGTTGTAGGATTTATTATGACATTAGAAAACGATTTGTTGGTGAAATTACCATTACCTGTGGTTTCAAACCAGTGTAGCTCACTGCAACGCTGTAGCTTACGCGAGACAACCTACAAAAACATCTAGCTACAGTACACAGCTGTTTAGGAAGTCAAACGGCGACAGAAAATGTTCGGCACTCCCCTTACTTAAATCAAAAGTCTATCTAACTACTAACCTGAACTTCATTGCCACAGCCTAAACGTTGTCAATCTGTTCATGAAAATAATTAATTTCAGCCTAAACCGTACAACGGAACGTTAAATCCAATTCAACCAACGCAATCGCTACCAAGACGAACACAGCAGTAGTCTAGTACTGTACCGTAGTAGTACAATTTACCGGGGCAGCTTCTCCACACAGGGCTATATCGCATTTTGCGTTGTTACTGACCATGATCGCTACCAGTGAGCTTTTTATGAATGAGCAATTTTCCACTAAATAAATGTCAAGCTTATTTACGTTTTGGGGGGCATATTTTCAGTTAGCAGATGGTACCGTTTGAATCGCGTTTTTTAGCTACATTTTTAAATTGTGCAATCAATGACCCCTTTAACCAGCCATTAGATAGGCTACACATAGGGTGAGTTCAGGTAATGGGACATCAGGTAAAGTGGGACAGTTATGCATTTTGATGATTTAATATGTGCAAAACCGTCGTGTTCTATTCATAACATCGGATAAGCATCGGCAAATGATCGGATTTCTATGAGAGACCGTATAGGCCATAATTCATACTTGGTCTCACATACATGCCATGACCTCACATATATACCATTATACTCTCACATATATACCATTATACTCTCACATATATACCATTATACTCTTGCACATAAATGACATGGTCTCACATACAACGCCATGACCTCACATATATACCATTATACTCGCACATATATACCATTATACTCGCACATATATACCATTATACTCTTGCACATAAACAACTTGGTCTCACATACAAAACCATAACCTCACACATACACCATTATACTCTCGCACATACACCATTATACTCTCGCACATACACCATTATACTCTCGTACATACACCATTACACTCTCGCACATACACCATTATACTCTCGCACATACACCATTATACTCTCGCACATACACCATTATACTCTCGCATATACACCATTATACTCTTGCACATAAATGACATGGTCTCACATACAACACCATGACCTCACATATATACCATTATACTCGCACATATATACCATTATACTCTTGCACATAAACGTCTTGGTCTCACATACAACACCATAACCTCACACATACTCCATTATACTCTCGCACATACACCATTATACTCTCGCACATACACCATTATACTCTCGCACATGCACAGTCAAACTCTCCTTTATTTACTATCATACTCTCTTACACAGACAAAAATACCCTCTTATATGCACCATCATACCAAAGTATGAAAATATATGTAAGAGAGATAAATAGTATGTGTGAAACAGAATGATAGGATATGTAAGTAAGATTACTAGTCTATGTGAATAAGAATAGTTATATGTGCAAGAGAGAATACTTGTCTATGTGAGAGAGTTTGATTGAAACGGAAGGCAGTTTGATTGAAAAGGAAGTAGTACTGAATTCTCAGTTCCTGATTGGCTTACAGCCTTGTTTCCAGAGCAGTGCTTGCTAAACTGGAGCAACAAGGCACAATTAAAACAAGCAGTAGAACGACGCTTAAAATAGACTTTTACGGTTTTATGTTAGCAAGTTTAGCACGGTAGACATGATTTTTTATTTTATTTACCTTCTTTTGCAAGGCCCGTTTGTTTTTGTGGAAGTTAATGGTAATGAGGAGGACATTACGTTGTTTTTTACAAATACAATGCGGTGTGTTCATGACATTATAAGGGAAACTGACAGCATGGGACCTGACAGCATGGTTTTGCAAAGATTATTTAGTGAGCTTGATTCTTACACACGGACAATGTTTTCCTTTATTTTGATTAGCCAGCAGTTAGGAGGGAGTGACAGTCGGGAAAGTTTGGGTGCACTTGAGGCTACGCATGCCTGTCTTTGTTCAATCATCAATTCAAATGAAAATTCGAGATCATTAGAAGTGAGACAACGAGCTATATTTGATTCAAGAGCACCTCCAACTATCAGAAATGGTCTTCCTGGTCGCCCTCAGTACAGTATTCTACATGATCAAATTACCCACTGTTTATCTCTTGGAATGAGTTGGCAAAGAATAGCTTTATGCTTTGGAATCAGCAGGAGGACACTGAACAGACATAGAGAGCAACTTGAAATTGGACCACTGACTTATACAGAAATGTCTGACGAGGTATTGACTGACATTATTAGAGAGATCCTTCAAACCACCCCTAATGCAGGGGAAAGGTATGTGTTAGGAGGGCTGCGATCACGCAACATCAGAATACAACGCTGGCGTGTGAGCCGCTGTCTGCAATATCTTGATCCAGTTGGACGGGCCTTCCGGCGATGCCGTGCAATTCGACGAAGAATTTACAATGTTCAAACGCCCAATAAGTTATGGTTAGTATTTTACACAAACTGGCCGAGTAATACTTTTATGTTTTTTACTTTACTTACTTACTATTGCAACAGTACACTACAGTAGAAGTCCATATACCACAGAAAATGTTTGTAGTAACATTAAATACAAATGTTGGAACTACTCTTACGTTTCAGATGGTTCCGTTTATTTTCTTCTTTTTTTTTTTCTTTTTTTATACCAAAACACTGGAATCCATTTACCACATGATACAATATTATTGTTTAATTTCATGTCAATTTTATAGTTCACCCTTTGTTTTAAACACTTTCTGTAAATGAGTTGACATACCACAAACATTTAATTTATTATTTGTCTGGCAATGGACCTTCTAAATGAAACACTTTTTAGAATGTTTTTTGCGGGTTGTACAAATCAATGTACAAACACACAAAGGTTTTTGACTTGATGCACATCAACAGCAGTAAAGGGGGTTAAGGTTACATTAAATGCCATATCACAGGCTTCAGATATGTCGTAAATCATGAGAGTTGAGAAAAATTGACAACCAATAGGTTAAGCAAATTAGGAACACATTCTGGCTCTGTACAAATATTTACCACGGTTATAGTTATTTTTTTCATTGACATTTCAATTTTCCCACAGGCATATGGATGGAAACCATAAACTGGTGAGGTGGAGGATGGTCTTTCATGGATGTGTTGACGGTTTTAGTCGGACCATCATATACTTGCAGTGCCTCAATAACAATAGAGCCTCAAGTGTATTGGAACTATTTTGCACTGGTGTACAGAGCTTTGGCCTTCCCTTAAGAATGCGCTGTGACCATGGCATGGAGAACACAGCAGTGGCCCGGTATATGCTGGAGAGAAGAGGAATAAACCGATTTTTTTTAAAAGGTGCACAAACAACAGGGATAAATGCAGCCTTGAGAGGATTGTGAAACGAAGGCCATTCAAGAATTTGGGGGAGATTCACAAGGAGTGGACTGCAGCTGGAGTCCGTGCTTCAAGAGACACCACGCTCAGACGTATCCAGGACATGGGCTTCAACTGTCGCATTCCTTGTGTCAAGCCACTCTTGAACTATAGACAACGTCAGAGGCGTCTTACCTGGGCTAAGGACAAAAAGGACTGGACTGTTGCTCAGTGGTCCAAGTTCTCTTCTGAGTAAATTTTGCATTTCATTTGGAAATCAAGGTCATAGATTCTGGAGGAAGAGAGGAGAGGCACAGAATCCAAGTTGCTTGAGGTCCAGTGTAAAGTTTCCACAGTCAGTGATGGTTTGGGGTGCCATGTCACCTGCTGGTGTTGGTCCTCTGTGTTTTCTCAGGTTCAAGGTCAGCGCAGCCGTCTACCAGGAAGTTTTAGAGCACTTCATGCTTCCCTCTGCTAACCAGCTTTATGGAGATGTGGATTTCATTTTCCAGCAGGACTTGGCACCTGCACACACTGCCAAAGGTACCAGTACCTGGTTTAACCCTTGTACTGCCTTCGGGTCCCATGACCCAAAGGTTCTCAACGAACCATCGTTGTTTTTACCCAATACAAAAACAATAAATAGCATTTTTAGCACTTTTAATCTTCGCAATGTGGGGTATCTTAGACAGCCCGACGGTTAAAAGAAAATTCCTCACTTTGTTTTTGTATGCAGTAAAGTTGTCGCAATATGACGGTGGGTCACAATGACTGATGGGTCACAATGACCCGAAGATAACACAAGGGTTAAGGACCATGGTATCCCTGTGCTTGATTTGCTCGCAGTCGGTATTGTGAAGAGGAAGGTGCGAGACACCAGACCCAACAACGCAGAAGAGCTGAAGGCTTCTATCACAGCAACCTGGGCTTCCATAACACCTCAGCAGTGCCACAGACTGATTGCCTCCATGCCATGCCACACCACATTTACATTTAGTCATTTAGCAGACGCTCTTATCCAGAGCAACTTACAGGAAGTACAGGGACATTCCCCCCGAGGCAAGTAGGGTGAAGTGCCTTGCCCAAGGACACAACGTCATTTGACACGGCGGGGAATCGAACCAGCGACCTTCTGATTACTAGCCCGATTCTTTAACAGTATTGAGTGTTGTACATGTTCATACTTTTCAGTAGTCCAACATTTGTGTTAAAAATCCCTTTTTTTTATTGATCTTAAGTAATTCTAATTTTCTGAGATACTGAATTTTGGGTTGTCAGTTATCATCAAAATAAACACTTGAAATATCAGTCTGTGTGTAATGAATCTATATAATATAGGAGTTTCACTTTTTGAATCGAATTACTAAAATAAATCAACTTTGAGATGGACCTGTATAACAAATAGTGAATGGAAATGAAAGAGAAGGAAATACAGACAATTTGAAAGCAGTTAACAAATTGGCCAAAGGGTTGTTTACAATTGTCATGCAACTATGAAAATCGTAGTTCAAATGTTTTTTCATTAGTCAATATTGTGTACATCTGGAGTGACCAATAGCATGAGAGGCGGTGCCATAACTAGCTAAAGTATTTACCTTCAACATCCTGCAGGTAGTCCCTCCAAAATGGTACCACAAGTTCCTCTGCACTTCTCTTGTTGCTTCCCACTTCAGACAGGTGAATGTGGAAAAGGTGATCCATTATGTCAGCAGTGAGTGCAGATGGTTCATGGCACATTAAGGGCCTAAAACTGTTAGGATGCATTCGGATTGCATCCAGAACACCAAGGGTATTCAGCCCCTCCCCAAATCTGTAAAAAAAAAAAATACTTATGTTCCAAATTGGAATGCTAATGATTTATCTTTAGGATAGCGATGGGCAAAGAGATGATTTGTATTACTAATGCAGAATGAGCTAGAAAATGCAACATGCTATCAGAAAATAGTCAATGATATTTGATCATCTTAAATACATATTGGTTTTTGCTAATTTGCTAATTTGGTTTCTTAACAATAGTGACACAGACCTTTTAAGTGCCCCACAGACTCTGTGGACCACCTGAAACATGAGGATGTCTTGAACAAGTAGATCTCTGTCTTCTATGCCTTTTAATGGCCTGAGGCACCCAGCATTTGCCAAGTAATCTTGCAGTGGTTCTGTGGTGTGTAACAGGTCATCCAAAGATGTACATTCTGACACCTAAAAAAACAACGCTCAAGAGAAGGAACAAAACAATACATTTGCAAATATTTTTTAGATTTTCACGCATGGTTAAGCAAACAAGAACGCAAACAGACAGTATATGTTTAATACATTTGCTTCACTGCTATAAATGCCACACACTTCAGAATGCATCAGACTTGTTAGTTATAACTCTGTATTCTGATTATTTGTGTGGGACACACTAAATCTTCGTTTTATATTTTATTCAATTATATTAATTTAAATTAGTTAAAAAACATGCACTTTCTGCAATGGAAAAATAATGATTCTCCAAAGACTCGTGCCTCCATTTGTGCAGCTATTGTTTTCTTCACTTCTGTTCGACCAGTGATACCTTGCTTTAACCATTGAGCTGCAGCAATCAAACATGGAATACAATATACACTCAATATTTGCATTTTACAATATATTTTAAGTCCAATTACCTTTTTAACCTTCTCATACAGGTCAGGATCAGCAATGTCTTCCAAGACAGGCTTTATTGAGGACTTTTCACCAACTAGATAGGCATACAGTGTTGGTGCCAGGAATCCTGGAGGAGGACCACCGTGAACAAGACTTACAGCAATGGCCCGACCAGCAATGAAATAGCGATCTTCTCTTAAAGCTGGAGAAAACATAACATTGACAGACAAAACATAGGATAACATGAATAGGACAAAACGAGGGCTGGGTTTATGGGAAATCTAAAGCAATCAATATTTGGGACCACAAATATAGCATTTACCAGAACTGTCCAGACCCAAATTCATTTTGCCATCCTTTCCTTCAAACATCGGTGACTGTATCAAGGCTTCCATAAGCAATCGTAAAAATTCTCTCCTAGGACCACCGAGGTCCACAGCCTCTTCATCTATTCCCAAGTCATCTGAAAACTTGATGTACATCTGGTATGAGGGATTGTAGGACAGTCGTTTGAAGCCACGCATGGCACCATCCAGTACTGAGGACCTATTGATGTTGAATCTGTATTTTTGGTTACTGATCATTTGGGATGCAAGACTGAGGAGTACATCCTGCGCTGATTTAGTGTTATGGAATTCAGAAGCCCTGTTGAAAGAGAAAGAGAATTGTTTTAACTTAAATGTACTTAAATTATTACAGAATAGCTTTAAGTTGTTAACTCATAACATCTACTCATTTAACAATGTCATACTACCCAGTTACTTACACATGACTCTCGAGACTGGCCGTGATAGCTTGGGTTAATTCCTCATCGTCAGAAGAAAAATCTGAGATGGAACCCATGATTGAAAGGTAGGTTGCGTAGTCGTCATTGCTGGCTGATTCAACATTTTCCACATGCTGGTTCGCTCCAGAAATGGTTCCACTGGACCCTTGCTGTGTTGCAGAGGACTGGTTCGCTCCAGCAATGGTTCCACTGGACCCTTGCTGTGTTGCAGAGGACTGGTTCGCTCCAGCAATGGTTCCACTGGACCCTTGCTATGTTGCAGAGGACTGGTTCGCTCCAGCAATTGTTCCACTGGACCCTTGCTGTGTTGCAGAGGATTGGTTCGCACCAGCAATGGTTCCACTGGACCCTTGCTGTGTTGTAGAGGACTGGTTCGCTCCAGCAATGGTTCCACTGGACCCTTGCTGTGTTGCAGAGGACTGGTTCGCTCTGGCTCTCCTTGTGAAAGGATACCTAGAAACCTGCTGTGTTGATACAATTTGGGCTCCCCTAGCCCTTGTAGTCATACAGTTGTTGGTCTGATTGGCAGTGGTAGCTGTGTGGTCATTTGCTGATGACGCGTCAACTTCTACGCAACTGTCCTCTGAATCTGAACTGTTAAACTAAAACAAACATAAAAAGGGAAAAGTAAATGACAAAAATGTAATCAGAAAATCAATCAAAAAAATTAAGGGGCTAATACATTTACATTTACATTTATTCATTTAGCAGACGCTTTTATCCAAAGCGACTTCCAAGAGAGAGCTTTACAAAGTGCATAGGTCACTGATCATAACAACAAGATAGCCAAAAAACATCGCAAGTAGCCAAAACATGAAGCACACATTGTGAACAACCAAAGTAAGTGCCAAAGGGAAGAACCATAAGAGCATGTAGTTAAACAAGTTACAATTAAACAACATGAACAGCTATAAGTGCAAGTGTACCTGTGGAAAAAAGCAAGCAACAGTAATAAAACAATATATCACAGCGAGAACAAAAATTTTCATCAGTTACCACTAACCACAAGAGCAACAAGTCTCTAAGCAAGAGTCATTGTGATCCTTGAGGAAACTAACATCGGGTCAAGCGAACCGTTCCTAAGTACCGTTGTACTCCCGGAACAAGTGCGTCTTGAGCCTTTTCTTGAAGGTGGAGAGACAGTCAGTGTCTCTGATGGAGGTGGGGAGTTGATTCCACCACTGGGGGGCCAGACAGGAGAAGAGCTTGTGTTGGGACCGGGCGGTCTTGAGCGGTGGGACCACCAGGCGGTTGTCTGAAGAAGACCGTAGGTGGCGGGTGGGGGTGTAAGGCTGCAGGAGAGACTTGATGTAGACGGGTGCAGTCCCGTTCACTGCTCGGAAGGTCAATACCAGGGTCTTGAATCTGATACGGGCCATGATAGGTAGCCAGTGGAGAGAGATGAGGAGCGGGGTAACATGGGAGCGTCTGGGTAGATTGTAGACCAGGCGGGCCGCCGCGTTCTGAATTCTCTGAAGAGGGCGGGTTGCACATGCTGGGAGACCAGCGAGCAGCGAGTTGCAATAGTCCAACTTGGAGAGGACGAGTGCTTGGACTAGCAGCTGGGTGGAGTGCTCAGACAGGTATCTCCTGATCTTCCGGATGTTGTAGAGGGTGAATCTACACGACCGGGAGACCGCAGCAATGTGGGCCGTGAGGGAGAGCTCGTCGTCCATGGTAACCCCAAGGTTCCTGGCAGAGGATGAAGGGGTCACCGTCGCAGATCCCAGGGTGATTGAGAGATCGTGGGAGATGGAGGGTTTAGCCGGGATGATGAGAAGTTCTGTTTTGGCGAGGTTCAGCTGGAGGTGGTGCTCGGTCATCCAGGCGGAGATGTCTGTGAGGCAGGCCTCAATCCTAGCTGAGATCCCCGGATCGGTCGGGGGGAACGACAGGTACAGCTGCGTGTCGTCAGCGTAGCAGTGGTAGGAGAAGCCATGGGAGGTGATGATTGGTCCAAGTGAGGTGGTGTACAGAGAGAAGAGGAGGGGTCCAAGGACGGAGCCCTGTGGGACACCAGTGGAGAGCTGGCGAGGGCCCGACAGTTTGCCTCCCCAGGAAACCTGGTAGGATCTTCCCGACAGGTAGGATGAGATCCACTGGAGTGCAGTGCCAGTGATGCCCATCTCAGAAAGTCTGGCGAGCAGGATCTGGTGGTTAACCGTATCAAACGCTGCAGAAAGGTCCAGCAGAATGATAACGGATGACCTGGAAGCCGCTCTGGCAGACTGGAGGGCAGTGGTGACTGAAAGGAGGGCAGTCTCTGTGGAGTGGCCAGTCTTGAAGCCCGATTGGTTGGGGTCAAGCAGGTTGTTCTGAGAGAGAAAGTTAGACAGTTGGTTAGATACAGCACGTTCAATTGTTTTTGAAAGGAAGGGTAACAGTGATACCGGTCTGTAGTTCTGGAGAACGGCAGGGTTAAGGGAGGGTTTTTTGAGTAGAGGGGTAACTCTAGCCTGTTTGAAGGCAGAGGGGAAGGTAATGAAAACTGTGTGCTTCAAACAGAGCAAAAAGCTCTGCTTTACAATTATTATTTGTTTAAAGCTTACAGGAACTGGAAGGATGGTTGATGGTCTAATGTACACAGCCTTTGATCTGAATACTTTGTGAATCATTAAGCCATTCAGTTCCAGTCCTTCGCGCAACTTTGGTGAAATCAATTTGTTTCCAAATGGCATCAAAAGTTCAATACTGGAAAGAAAATGGAAAAAGAACAAATTTAAATTACATTTCAAAACAATGTGTGAATTAACCCATGAATATTCAGAATATTTACCCGACATCCTCAGGAATTCTGTCCTTGAAGGCTTCTCTAATCTCTGCAATAACAGTCCTGCAGTCCCACATTTTTCTCATTTCAAAGGCACTTAAAATATAGCCACTTTCATGAAGCCTTCTTCTGGTTTTGTGCTTGCAAACTTCACTCCATTCTGGATGAGGTAACAATACAACATCCTTGTTGAAGGTAGGGTGTGTCTGGGTAGTAGACCTAAATAAATAATGCACAAAGAATGTCATAATTGGCATTACAATCATTATTACTAGAGAGGATACAATTTCTGGGGAAATTGTAGGGTGTGCTTGCTTGCGTCGGTTGCACAGGGGTCTGTATATTTTATATAAAAATGCATCGGGCCTACTTATTATTTATAAAGATTACATAGATTTAAAAGCATCTTTTTTTTGCTGCTCATTTACAACTCAAAATACGAGTGAAGTGTAGAATGAAATATGATGTCTTCTCATTTCCCCTGCAAGAGGCAGCTGACAGGCTGAATCGAAACGAATACATTTGGCAGACCGGTGTAAAAATTGACCTAATCTCTATGACTTAAACGTCCTTTTAAGTTGTCCCTTCTCGTGATATTTTCAGGCATTTAGCCTACTCATATTGCATTCATTCATTAATAAAGGACCCCCTTTGAAGATTATTCTACGACTTTACCGGCAGAAGATAGAATCGCGATTCAAACAGTACCATCTGCTAACTGAAAATATGCCCCCAAAAACGTAAATAAGCTTGACATTTATTTAGTGGAAAATCGCTCATTCATAAAAAGCTCACTGGTAGCGATCATTGTCAGTAACAACGCAAAATGCGATATAGCCCTGTGTGGAGAAGCTGCCCCGGTAAATTGTACTACTACAGTACAGTACTAGACTACTGCTGTGTTCGTCTTGGTAGCGATTGCGTTGGTTGAATTCGATTTAACGTTCCGTTGTACGGTTTAGGCTGAAATTAATTATTTTCATGAACAGATTGACAAAGTTTAGGCTGTGGCAATGAAGTTCAGGTTAGTAGTCAGATTGTTTCAACTATTGAAAGACTTTTGAGTAAGGGGAGTGCCGAACATGTTCTGTCACCGTTTGACTTGAACAGCTGAGGAGTTTTTGTTAGCTACTCACACTAGTGTCTCGGGTAGGCTACAGCGTTGCAGTGAGCTACACTGGTTTGAAACCACAGGTAATGGTAATTTCACCAACAAATCGTTTTCTAATGTCATAATAAATCCTACAACGAAAATGTATATGTGAGGAATGTTTATTTTAACGATTGAAAACAGATACATCATAGACCACTGTAGTATGTGTTGCCCGGGCAACACAGGCTAATGTCATGATGCTAATACTTCAGTGAAATAGTAGACTACCGTTTCCGAAAGTAGATGTACTTCCTTAATAATATCAGCTTATATTGTACATTACACATCACAATTGTGTGTCATATCACAAAGTAAAATGAGTAAAGAGTTATCACCCTGGCCTCTTTTCTTGTGGCGTTTCTGCAGCTGCCTTGCAGTAAAGCTATAGTTAGCCTAGCTATCCCCCAAGTTAACAGATGCGAAACGAATGTTCTGCCAAAGGTAGTCACGCGTGTTTTCGTGACATTATTGCAGACCGGTGTAAAAATTGACCTAATCTCTATGATTTAAACGTCATTTTAAGTTTTTCTCTTTTCATGATATTTTCAGGCATTTAGCCTACTCATATTGCATTCATTCATGAATAAACAACCCCTTTGAAGATTATTCTACGACGTTACCCGGCAGTAGAAGATGGAATCGCGATTCAAACGGTACCATCTGCTAACTGAAAATATGCCCCCCAAAACGTAAATAAGCTTGACATTTATTTAGTGGAAAATTGCTCATTCATAAAAAGCTCACTGGTAGCGATCATGGTCAGTAACAACGCAAAATGCGATATAGCCCTGTGTGGAGAAGCTGCCCCGGTAAATTGTACTACTACGGTACAGTACTAGACTACTGCTGTGTTCGTCTTGGTAGCGATTGCGTTGGTTGAATTGGATTTAACGTTCCGTTGTACGGTTTAGGCTGAAATTAATTATTTTCATGAACAGATTGACAACGTTTAGGCTGTGGCAATGAAGTTCAGGTTAGTAGTTAGATAGACTTTTGATTTAAGTAAGGGGAGTGCCGAACATTTTCTGTCGCCGTTTGACTTCCTAAACAGCTGTGTACTGTAGCTAGATGTTTTTGTAGGTTGTCTCGCGTAAGCTACAGCGTTGCAGTGAGCTACACTGGTTTGAAACCACAGGTAATGGTAATTTCACCAACAAATCGTTTTCTAATGTCATAATAAATCCTACAACGAAAATGTATATGTGAGGAATGTTTATTTTAACGATTGAAAACAGATAACGCTACATCATAGACCACTGTAGTATGTGTTGCCCGGGCAACACAGGCTAATGTCATGATGCTAATACTTCAGTGAAATAGTAGACTACTGTTTCCGAAAGTAGATGTACTTCCTTAATAATATCAGCTTATATTGTACATTACACATCACAATTGTGTGTCATATCACAAAGTAAAATGAGTAAATAGTTATCACCCTGGCCTCTTTTCTTGTGGCGTTTCTGCAGCTGCCTTGCAGTAAAGCTATAGTTAGCCTAGCTATCCCCCAAGTTAACAGATGCTAAACGAATGTTCTGGCAAAGGTAGTCACGCGTGTTTTCGTGACGTTAGTGACGCAGTGACGTTAGTAACGTCAGTGACTGTGGCTAGCAAATTAGCCACCGTTAGCTTCACTTTTCGCCACAAAAACTTAACTTACGCTTAAACCATGCAACGGAACGTAAATTCCAATAGAAGCAACTCAATCGCTACCAAGACGAAACTTTTGACACCTACGTTGTCTATGTAGGCCAAATATTGACTGAGTTTTAGGGGGGCAAAAAGAAATAAAAAAAAGAAAAATATATATGTGAGAGAACAAAGGTTGTGCTCTCGCCGAAGGCTTGAGCACACCCAATTAGGATTGGTAGTAGTAGGAGTAGTCCCGCAATCATATCATTCTACTAGACCTTTTTTTCATGGTCAAGTGTGTGGGATTAACTGATGAGGGCGCTGATTTGCAACTAACTGGTAGGCTACTCACATAGGGTGGGAGGTAACAAGGAGGTTTGAAGAGGTTACAAAAAGTGATCACGGACACAGATTTAAGTTAAGGAGTAGCGTCACACATATGTGATCGTTCGATTTCTGGTCTCACAGCGTAACATCGCATATATGCGATTTCGAACATTCCAACGGAATATTTTCCGATGGACAAAAATTATGCGACATATTCTTTAGTATGGCTTAAACATGTACAAATGAGAAGGCTAACAAGTAAAACAAGCATGGTAGTAGCACTGCAACGGGTATTGTGCTAGCTAACTTAGCCCGGAAGCTAACTAAAGCCAGCTAGCTACTGTTTTGGAAAAAACTGTGGGGACCAAATACGGTTACTGTAAAGGTTAAACTGCGGGACTGTTTCACTTTGAAACGCTCTTTCATACAGATGCAGTTCATTTCAGATCATAAATCTCTACTTGCAGTCGAACACGTATAAGTAAAAAACATTCTATATTTTAAACAGAAAGTGCACATATAAGTGCAAATAAAGACAGATCTAACAGATAATTACTCCTCTTAATTTTAAAGTTAGCCTCGTTTCTCTAAAAAGTGTGTCTATCAGTGGGAGAGCCTTTTCCAGTGTTCTGCCCTATAATCACAGACTATCCATTGGCCCCAGCAGACATGATATCGCGCCACGTGTTAACTAGCCTAACGATAACGTTAGTTTATCAGCAGTAAAAAGCGGTGGCTTTAATAAAACAATATTCGCGGCTACAGGAATAATTTTACCATAATGAGTAGTTAAACTCACCTCTTTCTTGCCTTTGAAGTCCATCCACCGAAATACTGCTGGGTTTGGTATCGGGGTTGCGCCATCACATCACTAGCATTAAGACTAGAGCTAACGCTAGCTGCTGAAAAAGTGCTGCTGCTGCCGCCGCTCCTTGATCGCGCACCTGATCCCGGTCTGAATAGCCGGCGCCTTTCGTCTTCAACATTAGAGCTGGGGTTAGAAATAGCCCCTGTTGACAGCTGTCGTGTTTCTTCTAACATGTTTGATAATGATGCCGATGCATTTGAGGTATTTAAAATTGTGTTAAGTAGTCCAATGGCTTCATTCAACCGCCCACTGTCTGCCATCTTGTCATGTCACTCTTGACAGGGAAGGTGGGCGTTAGTTACATGTACCCGAAATCCTTCTTCTTCATGTATAAACCAATCAGGAACTGAGAATTCAGTACTACTTCCTTTTCAATCAAACTGCCTTCCGTTTCAATCAAACTCTCTCACATAGACAAGTATTCTCTCTTGCACATATAACTATTCTTATTCACATAGACTAGTAATCTTACTTACATATCCTATGTAATTCTCTACATTCTGCTCTTGACGAAGGCGGTCGCATTTTTCTATCCTCCCCTCCCTGACCTTCCCTGCTTGGCTGTGTCTGTGTCTTGTCTTGTCTCAAGATACTCTCTCATCATCACTCTCCGAAACTAGAAGCATGGAATTAATTAGCTGGTCTCTTAATGCTATTGACACCATCTTCTCGAAGAGAAGCTCGGGTGCGGGGGAACCCAACTGTCCGGACGGGACGTTCGCAGCTGGCTACACGATGGACGCGTGGGAGAATTGGCGTGTCGTGTGTCTAACGGCGCTTTCCGTGGAGGACGTTGAAGACATCTTCATATTCGGAACCATGATTACAGGCTTTCTGCTGTTTGGAATAGGCGCTGGCTTTGTATATCGTAAAATCAAGGAAACGGCTGCAGCCGTCAAAAGCCCCGTTAGGCTGCCCGATATGATTGATGCGTTGGGCAGAGTTGCTGGAGCTCAGTCTGTGAACTTACAACGCAGCATTGATTACAACAGGGATAAGTTTGCGGCTCTGCAGAGGAAGATGGAGGACTTGGAGACCTTCCTGAAGGGTGGACGCGAAAATTGAGTTGCGGCTACTCGTCAAAACAACTACCCCAATCTTATCCTCTTTCGGCCCCGTAACCAGCACAAGGCCTGGCCAAGGTCATTGCTGGAAAACAACTCCCCTGGAGAGCGCTGAAGCGAGACTATCTTGCTCCTCCCTTCCCCCCCCCCACCGACATCTGTGGTTTGGTCTCTTCCCGGGTCATGACCAAGGATGTCTCCTGGCCAACACAATCTGCATAGGGAGAATCGGACTGATTGTGGCCTAGGTCGAGGGCGCCAACCCAGACTTACTCACACATTAACTTTCACCTACTACAGATATCACCACCCCCCCACCCCCATCCAACGCCTTCGCCTGCTTTTCCCCAGGGTGGCTGGCGGTTCTGTGTCCAGCGCCTACATGGCTGCAGGTCCAGATGCTGCTTGGCTACCCCCCCCCCCCCCCACTCGTTGCAAGTATCGTGTTTTTGTAAATGTTGTTGTGCTTATGTGCTGAGGTTTTTGTCTGTTCCCACACTGTACTCCTCTAGGAGCATTGTCTGGGTGTTGCCTTTTTCTCTCCTCCTCTCTCCTCATGTCATGTTATGCTGTAACTTTCTAGTGGCGCCGAAATTGGCTGCCTAGGTAGGCTCTCCTACCGAAGTAAATTCCTTGTCTGTGCAAACTTTCATGGCGAATAAAAACCCATTCTGATTCTGATTCTTCTGATTCTGATTCTGATCATTCTGTTTCACACATACTATTTATCTCTCTTACATATATTTTCATACTTTGGTATGATGGTGCATATAAGAGGGTATTTTTTTCTGTGTAAGAGAGTATGATAGTAAATAAAGGAGAGTTTGACTGCATGTGCGAGAGTATAATGGTGTATGTGCGAGAGTATAATGGTGTATGTGCGAGAGTATAATGGTGTATGTGTGAGAGTATAATGGTGTATGTGTGAGGTTATGGTGTTGTATGTGAGACCAAGCCGTTTATGTGCAAGAGTATAATGGTATATATGTGCAAGTATAATGGTATATATGTGAGGTCATGGTGTTGTATGTGAGACCATGTCATTTATGTGCAAGAGTATAATGGTGTATGTGCGAGAGTATAATGGTGTATGTGCGAGGGTATAATGGTGTATGTGTGAGAGTATAATGGTGTATGTGCGAGAGTATAATGGTGTATGTGCGAGAGTATAATGGTGTATGTGCGAGAGTATAATGGTGTATGTGTGAGGTCATGGTGTTGTATGTGAGACCAAGTTGTTTATGTGCAAGAGTATAATGGTATATATGTGCGAGTATAATGGTATATATGTGCGAGAGTATAATGGTATATATGTGAGGTCATGGTGTTGTATGTGAGACCATGTCATTTATGTGCAAGAGTATAATGGTATATATGTGAGAGTATAATGGTATATATGTGAGAGTATGGCATGTATGTGAGACCAAGTATGAATTATGGCCTATACGGCCTCTCATAGATTTCTTCTCATCTCTGTGCTCTATTTCAAACGTCGCAGATACGTCGGCTCATCGTGGGCTTATCACTGACTGCTTCAGGAAGAACCTATTATGCTCATGACATTCTATTTCTCAATGATTAAGGCTGGCAAAGGAATTTAAATTAAGTTACAATGAGTACTATTGCAGCTTAATGAAGGGGTTTAACCACTGATTGAAACACACACAAAAATGTGTAAAAGCAACAAACAAAAAAACGTTTTATGTGACTGTCCCACATTACCTGATCGTGTCAGGTAATGTGGGACAGCATTCTTCAAGTAGGACATTTAGTAATGCTTTGTTTATGCTATAAAAGTATTTTAATTTGACGGTTCTCACATTTTTAATACTGCATCACACTGCACTTAAATTCCCAACTAAGTAACAACTTTCACTGTCATCGAACCAGCGCTTTGTAAGCGTGACCACTAACGCTAGTCCAACGAAATGCTATATATATCGTTATAACGCATCGTGACTAGCTAGCTAGCACATAGACTGCAGATCACTAAGGTTTACATCAGTTACACTTCATGCCTACTGTTTAAGTCAAAATGAATCTTGCCACACCCTTGCACCTAGAATTGTTGTATATAAACTAATTATTATTAATATTAGCAGGCTGACAGACATGACTGTCCCACTTACCACACAAGCTGTCCCACATTACCTTAAAATGCTGCCTGAGTAAAAGAGGGGGTCATGTTATGTTTGAAAGTGTGTAGCTCCTAAAATACTGTGCATTCCCATTTCATTCCAACATGAAAATGTTCCTAATCCCTAAAACCATTTACAGAAACACCACTGGGGTGAGTTAACAGTTCGTAAGTTTACTGGAGCCTCTACCAAAAAGTGTCCCACATTACCTGAAATCACCCTACAAATAGGGCCAAAAACATTACTGACACAATCGGAATTTACATGTCATCTTCAATGTGCCGTATTCACTCGTAGAGGAACCTGGTTTGTTTTGCTTTTCCCTCCGTTGTACCGAACTTGTACCGAACCGTGATGTCTGAACCGCGGTATCCGAACCGTGACTTCAGTGTACCGTTCCACCCCTAGTCCAAAGGCATATCACTACCTGAGAGATACTCTGCATATACACCTACCACATACCAGTTCATTGCAAAGGTATTCTTCATGATGTCTAATTTTACACTGAATTGGATAACCCTTGTGTTATCTTCGGGTCATTCTGACACATCAGTCGTTGTGACCCACCGTCGTATTGCGACAACTTTACCACATACAAAAACAAAGTGAAGCATTTTCTTTTAACCGTATGGCTGTCTCAGACCCCCCACATTGCGAAGGTTAAAATAAAATTATTTGTATTTGTTTTTGTATTGGGTAAACACAACGATGGTTCGTTATGAACCTTTGGGTCATGTGACCACAAGGGCAGGGCTCCAGACTAACTTTTTATAATAGGAGCACCCTGACTGAAAATTTTAGGAGCGGTAGCAGAACATGTAGGGGCACACCTTTAAAATAGACCTGCAATCAGTGCTTGAAGTGGGCCGGTACTTACCGGTACGCAGTACTGGCACCTCTACAGTTTACTCTTAAGCGTACCGGCACCTTTTCTTTCGTGCCGGTACGCTAGATTCGAAAAAGTTATCTAGACAGCATCAGCTGATGCCTGAGTAAAACAGATTTTTCACTGCTGCTTTCAAACCTAGAAACTAAACGACTTTCGTTTGTAAGTAATTATGTTAGCCTGTCTTCAGAAAGGCACTAAAAGAACGCGTGTGCCAGAGCCAGACACGTCAACAGAGGTCCAAGTCCAACCAGAAACATCGGGTAGGCTACGAATCATGAGCTTCAAACTTGTTTAAATAAATACATACATTTATGTATGGCTGCGGGAACTAGGGGTGCTGAGGGTGCTGCAGCACCCCCTGACAGCACAAGAATTTAAAATGATATGACTTTAAAATCCACCACCGCGGAATAGCCCCGCAGTAGCGGACTGGCCATCGGAAACACCGGGAGAAGAATAACGATGGAAAACCAGGATAAGAAACGTAAGGGTGGGGCTGAAAAATAAAGAGAAAAAAATACATGACTTTCACTACACAAGGTTTTACCAATTAAAAAACGGCAATTTTTATGTTACACAAAGCTCAAAAAACTATTTTGCGCTCAAATAAAGGCCAAAAAGTTGGCCTTTAAGTATCAAACTCCCGAACTAGCATCACATCAAACAGACTATGCATGCATTACAGGCAGCTGTGGTGGCGTATACGGGGGCTGGTTCTGGTGGGCTGGTCTGGATAAAGGTCCAGGGCCTATTTTTACTCCTAGTCCGTCCCTGCCGCCCCGGAACATTAAGCCACCCCCCTGATAAAATATGTTCCTGAGGCTATGCATTTATGTTGTTAATAAATAGGCTAACAATAATTTGTTGTTGTACCAGCAATATCTCCAAGTTTTGTTTTTCACTGTAGAAATCTCAAATTTCATAATGATTTGCCAATGCAAGAGAGTACCGGCACCTTTTTTTCTCCACTTCAAGCACTGCCTGCAATGCAATTATTAATGTAACTAGAGGGTACAATTTCTGGGGAAATTGTGGGGTGTGCTTACGTCGGTTGCAGATGGGTAATTTTTACAACTGATATACAGCGAAGCACCACACAAGCTTGAGTTTAAATACCCTTATCTAATGTGACATTACGTACTGTATGCAAGTCTTAGCTATGCCTTAAATGTATGATGCACTTATCAATCAGTCCTCCTAGAAGGGGCGATTTTAGACCCTTTTTAGGGGTGCTCAAGCACCCTCAAATTTCATCTCAACACCCCTAAAAAAAATCATTAAAAAATTACAATTATTATTGTTTATTATCATTTGATGCTGGTAGTCCTTCGTTTTTTCATTCATGCAATATTTTGCATAATAATACATAAATGAATTAATTGTTATCCAGTGAAATGAGGGATTTATTAGCAAGGGGGTTTAGCACTTTTGCATGGCACTGTATTCATGTCACATTCTCATTGGAGGCTGAGCACCCCTGAAGGTCTGATCCTATAATCGCCCCTGTCCTACACCACACTTGCTGAGCAACAGCGCAAACACATTCAGGGATACAGTAGCTAACAACGCTAATGCTAAATAAGTATTTAGCTGCTCGGCTCCATGACGCCGGGTAAGAAGGGCTCGTGAGACAGCTCACCAAAAGAACGAAGGGGAACCCACATGTCTGGCAGATAAAGACATGTTCGTAGGAACCTAGCGAAAAATAGCCTAAACATTCCAAGACTTTTAGCTACGGTACTAATGCTGAGGGCTCGCTGATATCGCTGTCTTACTAGAACGTGATATCAATGCGTCGTTGCTAACGTGTGCTGACGTTGTGCACACCCAATACATTCCAAATGTGTTGGTCGCACATGTTGCTCGCACTGTCTCAAAAACTGGTCGCAGTCTGGAGCCCTGAAGGGTTAAATGGTTATGTGGTTAAATGTCTACTTTATAATTATACAAGGTGACTGAGCTCTCTTGATGCCAGACCTGGTCTCAATACAATGATGTTGGACATGCTGGAAAGACGGCGCCAGGAAGATGAGGTCAAATACGGATGTGTCACTCTGATGCTGGATGCCATGTCCATCAAAAAACACGTTCAACATGATCCTCAGACACAAACAATGTTTGGATTATGTGGACATGGGGGATCGCTTGAATGAGACTGACATAGCTCCCGAGGTTCTTGTGTTTATGGTGGTTGGGCTTCAAGGTTATTGGAAAGCTCCAATCGCATATTATTTGACCAAGTCCCTCACACCAGAATCACAGAAAGTGTTGGTAGAAGATGCATTAGAAGAGCTGCATCATCGTCAGATAAGGGTGGTGTGCATGACTATGGATGGTCATGCATCAAATGTCAGTATGTGCTCCCAACTTGGGTGCGATCTAAAAGCAGACCCCTGTGAGCCCTTGAAGACCCATTTCCCACATCCAGTAACCCATGACAATGTTTTTGTTATGATGGACGCTTGCCACATGCTGAAGCTGACACGCAATGTTGCAGGTACATGCTCATTATTGCCTATCTGCTCTGGTTGACTGTTTTTATACATTTTGATTGTATTTACATAATTGTGCAGATTATGGTGCTGTACAGTTGACGTGTGCAGTGAAAAAATCTGATTCTGCAGGCATACAGCCCAATTAGAAGCATAACTGGCAGTATCAATTGGAAGTACATAGTTCAGCTGAACAATGTCCAAAAGAAAAGTGGACTACATGCTGCCAACCGAGTCACAGATAAGCATGTGAACTTTGCTAATCAGAAGATGAAGGTATAGTTGCATGATGATTTATGTATAGAGGGCCGCAATAGAAATGGGCTCTTAGGCTTTATTATTGGGTGTGCTTTGCCTTCGGCAAGGGCACAACCTTTGTTCTCTCACATATATATTATTATTTTTATTTTTATTATTCTTTTTGCCCCCCTAAAACTCAGTCAATATTTGGCCTACATAGACAACGTAGGTGTCAAAAGTTTCGTCTTTTGACACTAGTCACTGACGTTACTAACGTCACTGCGTCACTAACGTCACGAAAACACGCGTAACTACCTTTGGCAGAACATTTGTTTCGCATCTGTTAACTTGGGGGATAGCTAGGCTAACTATAGCTTTACTGCAAGGCAGCTGCAGAAACGCCACAAGAAAAGAGGCCAGGGTGATAACTATTTACTCATTTTACTTTGTGATATGACACACAATTGTGATGTGTAATGTACAATATAAGCTGATATTATTAAGGAAGTACATCTACTTTCGGAAACAGTAGTCTACTATTTCACTGAAGTATTAGCATCATGACATTAGCCTGTGTTGCCCGGGCAACACATACTACAGTGGTCTATGATGTATCTGTTTTCAATCGTTAAAATAAACATTCCTCACATATACATTTTCGTTGTATGATTTATTCTGACATTAGTAAACGATTTGTTGGTGAAATTACCATTACCTGTGGTTTCAAACCAGTGTAGCTCACTGCAACGCTGTAGCCTACCCGAGACACTAGTGTGAGTAGCTAACAAAAACTCCTCAGCTGTTCAAGTCAAACGGCGACAGAACATGTTCGGCACTCCCCTTACTCAAAAGTCTTTCAATAGTTGAAACAATCTGACTACTAACCTGAACTTCATTGCCACAGCCTAAACTTTGTCAATCTGTTCATGAAAATAATTAATTTCAGCCTAAACCGTACAACGGAACGTTAAATCGAATTCAACCAACGCAATCGCTACCAAGACGAACACAGCAGTAGTCTAGTACTGTACTGTAGTAGTAGAATTTACCGGGGCAGCTTCTCCACACAGGGCTATATCGCATTTTGCGTTGTTACTGACAATGATCGCTACCAGTGAGCTTTTTATGAATGAGCGATTTTCCACTAAATAAATGTCAAGCTTATTTACGTTTTTGGGGGCATATTTTCAGTTAGCAGATGGTACTGTTTGAATCGCGATTCTATCTTCTGCCGGTAAAGTCGTAGAATAATCTTCAAAGGGGGTTCTTTATTAATGAATGAATGCAATATGAGTAGGCTAAATGCCTGAAAATATCACGAGAAGGGACAACTTAAAAGGACGTTTAAGTCATAGAGATTAGGTCCATTTTAACACCGGTCTGCCAAATGTATTCGTTTTGATTCAGCCTGTCAGCTGCCTCTTGCAGGGGAAATGAGAAGACATCATATTTCATTCTACACTTCACTCGTATTTTGAGTTGTAAATGAGCAGCAAAAAAAAAGATGCTTTTAAATCTATGTAATCTTTATAAATAATAAGTAGGCCCGATGCATTTTTATATAAAATATACAGACCCCTGTGCAACCGACGCAAGCAAGCACACCCTACAATTTCCCCAGAAATTGTATCCTCTCTAGTTTGTTATACTTTTTGATGATGTTTGTATCTTGTAGCGCTTATGTGCTCTTCATTTCTCCTTATAAACTCAATCAACTTATATTTTATTTTATTGTATATTTAATTATATTCTAATCCCACTTAGTACTGCTAGTTTATGTACCCTTAGTATAGGTAGTCCACATATTTAAATGTTAGGTATATGTTTATTGTATGCACCTTCCTGCCAAAGCAAATTCCTTGTCTGTGCAAACTTCATGGCGAATAAATCCCATTCTGATTCTGATCCTGATCAAGGTCTCCCTGGCTGCTCAGACTTGAGTGACTGTGGCAGTGGCGCTCCGCACTTTGCAGGACATGGGCTATGCAGAGTTCAAAGATTGTGAGGCTACTTCAGAATTAATTAAGGTTATGCAGCTAGGGTTTTGCATCATTGACCAAAAACATTTCCCAACATTCTACTGTCCATCCATCCATCCATCATCTTCCGCTTGTCCGGGGGTCGGGTCGCGGGGGCAGCAACCTAAGCAGGGAGGCCCAGACTTTCCTCTCCCCGGCCACTTCCACCAGCTCTTCCTGGGGGACCCCGAGGCGTTCCCAGGCCAGCCGAGAGACATAGTCCCTCCAGCGTGTCCTGGGTCTTCCCCGGGGCCTCTTCCCAGTGGGACGTGCCCAGAACACCTCACCAGGGAGGCGTCCAGGAGGCATCCTGATCAGATGCCCGAGCCACCTCAACTGGCCCCTCTCGACGTGGAGGAGCAGCGGTTCTACTCTGAGCCCCTCCCGGAAGATCGATCTTCTCACCCTATCTCTAAGGGAGAGCCCGGACACCCTGCGGAGAAAACTCATTTCGGCCGCTTGTATTCGCGATCTCGTTCTTTCGGTCACCACCCACAGTTAGTGACATTCTACTGTTCGTACCAGCATTTGAGTGATTAATTGCATTAACACCTTTAACCCTTTAACACCCACCCTCCCGTTGAAGTTGATCTGTTGGTCAGCTACCCCAAAACGAGGTTTACAGGTTTAAAGCAATGCAGCAATTTAATTTTAAAAAGCATAGCCACAGAGGAAATGGAGAGGAAATGGAGAGAAATCAAACTATGCCTCATACTTGGGTGTTTACTATCTGATACCTGTTGACACTAAGTTAAAGTGATATTTTTCAGTGCTTTCAGTTCATTTAGATATTTGTTTATAGATAACAGACAGGCTGTTTGACATCTTGAACAGTCGCAATCCCAGAGCCAAAGGGTTCAAAGCCCACTTTGGTTCAAGGAATTGGACAAGCTGTTACGGCCACGACCTGGTCCCTGTCCCTTTTACACCCCCTGCTGGTTCTCCTGTATCATCCTGCCTAGACCCTACACACTTGCCGCCCATTACCTCATCATCCTGCATACTTCAACCCGGCTTTCCAACCACTCCTCGTCAGATCGTTGTCACAGCTACTGTGGTAGTATGCGCTTTTGACCCTCAAGCATTGCTTGATTCACTTGCCTTCTGTAAACCTGTTTTCTTTGTGCCCAGGATCATCATCCGTGAACCCAGTCCCTGCCTGCCGACCCGCTGATTCACCAAACAAGACCACAACTCAGGACTACAACCAATTAATCACCTAATTGTATTTGTGCTGTGTTTGGATCCACTCTGTACCACACCGTAACACAAGCACCAAGGAGTTCTTGATAAAAGTCAGGGGGTACTTGATAAAAGCCAGGGGGTACTTGCTCACTTTGAAGATGGAGGATGGCAAACCCCTTTACCGAACAAAGAGGTCTTTTAAAATAGTGACTATTCAATTAGTGATGCACTGACACCATTTGTAGTCGCCAATACCCAGTACAAATTCTTAATTATAATTAAATTATCAGAATGAGACTGCTGATTTAGAAAATAAGGGTATATTTTATTCTTCGTTAGATGTATACAAGTAGTCAATTTACAAATCATTAAATTATCTAAGGTAAAACTCTACCGGTTTCAGTGCATCCCTTAAGTCCATGATACAAGTTCAACAGATGCTCTGTTCTCTTGTTTATATACTATCTTCTGCATCGAGTTCAGATGCTCTGTCCTCCTGTCTGCATCGAGTTCAGATGCTCTATCCTCCTGTCTGCATCGAGTTCATAAGATGCTCTGTCCTGTAAGTTTGCATCCCTGCTTTCTTGTGTCCTGTTTTGGCAGAATCATCATAGTGATGCAATATTTGCTTTTGAAGGTTCCTCGCTGTCCTGGGCTACATCATAAACATTGACACGTTGATGTCGATGGTTCCTGGGCTGATTGAAGGACAGCGATATGTACGGTGGCCCTAAAGTGCAAAACACAACGGCAAATAGGAAAACACAACGGCAAATAGGAAAACACAACGGCAAATAGGAAAACACAACGACATTAACTTCTGACGGAAAAGGTAGGGTCTATCTAGCAGAAGACGGACCCTCCTGATTGGACAGACGGACTTTGTTTGTTTCTGTGGCGTAGGAAATAAAAAACGAATATTGCTGTCACGTTTAAAACTAAACCAATTGGCACTACATTTATGTTCATAATATAACGTTAGGTTACTTTTAATCCAAAGCATGACTGATGAAAAAGAATGTCTGAAAATGTGTGTGTGTGGGGCTAGCTAACATCAAGGCCACGAATTTAGCCTTTCCAGGCCGTTAAAAAGCAGACGTAGCTCATAAAGTAGAACTGAGGATGGTTGCTCCCTCAATTCAAAAGAGGCGGCAAAAAACAAAAATCTTGCTCCCACCAATTAGCCACTGCAGCACGCACACAGAAGACTCGGCACACAGGTCAGAATAGGTAGGCTAAAAAAACATTACAAAACTAAAGATAGTTTCTAAATGAGATGCCTGATCATCTTATTTTGACTGAAACATAAAAACATGATTACATGAAGCTAAAAAAAAACAGTATTTGGGCTCAAATGAATGCGAAAAAATGTGTGCGCTCTCATTGATGTCCCTGCCAAAGCTGATATCAAACTTGCGTCCCTGAACTGTTGTATAATGGGTTAAGCAAGGGGAGTTTAGTAGTGCATTGTGCGCAGCAAGCTTGAATTTCCAACTCTACTTGGCCTGTGCCCCAGTAGAGTTGTATGTCTAACAACACCTCTGATGGGGCTGTAATGTTTTACAGTGATAGCACAGAATGCGCCATGTTTTTGCCATATGTTAGAAAAAGATCGGAGATTCAAATGTCCAGCAGACGATTCAGAATGGTGTCACAATGTAGCTATGATGTCACAAAGCAATGTGTCATATCTGTTGGTCATAATGAGTAAAATAACTATAAAAGTCTATGTCAACACTGCAGTCACTTTTCTTTCCCAACAGAACAGAGAACATGAGCGGATTTCCAGAAAAGAAGCGGATGGATAAGAAAAAGAAAGAACGGACACCGGCGGTAAAAAGCGGGCCACAGATACTGGCAGAACAGAGATGGGCCCGGAAGATGCAGGCAGCACAGAAGGATGCTGAAACGAGGCTTATAATTAAAAGGTGGGTAGACCTGAAAAAGATCTTACAGAAGCCGCGTGAAAAGAGGCTGGCAGAGCTAAGGGAGGCAGAGAAAAGGCTGGCAGAAGACAGTCGGGACATGCAGAGGCAGGAGAGGTGGAGAGAGTGGAGGCAGAAGGAACGAGAGCTGTGGGAGGCAGAGCAGAGACAGAAAGAGCAGGAGCTCAACTCTAAGAAAAAACTTGAAATTCTGCAGGAGACCAAGACACCTCACACACAGGTGCTTAAGTCTCCTACCATCTTGGAGGAGTTGAAGATACTGGATGAACTGCTTGAGGAGGTAAGACTATATGCCAACATGTCATTTGTTTTTTACTTCAGAAAAGTGTCCTTTGTGTTGGGTATTACATTACAGTGCTAACAATTTTCTTGTCTCCAACACAGACAGCAGATATCAAACTGCCATCTATGTCCCCCGTCCATCAGCCAGTCTCCCCAACCCCCACACCCCTCCCACTGGGTAAAGATGGAGCATACTTGGGCCTCACCACCACCAAACCCCTGGAAGCTCAGGCCAGGCACCCCCACGGGGTCAAGCATCCCACCTGCACACCTCTTCCTGAGGACACTCACATCTACACCCACCCCATGGCCAACCAGGAGGAAGGATTAGAGAGTGGACTGGCAAAGCTGCAAGTACAGGAGGCATCTGTTGAGGAGAGTTCCAACAGTGACATGTTGATGAAAATTGAAAATGAGATAAAGGCTGAGGAGGGTGAAGCAGCAAAGAAAGAGAGGGAGTTCATAGAAAAGCAGAAGAAAGCAGAAAAGCTGGTGCAGGAGAAGATGGAGAAGAAACAGAGGAAGCAGCTGGAGCAGGCAGAAAAAAGAAACATGGAGATTCAAACTAAGCTGGAGAATGAGAGACGCAAAATGAAAGCTCTAGAAAGGAAAGAGATGCAAAGGTTAGCAGAAGAGCAAAGACAGGAAATGAAGAAGAAAGAAAAGGAAGAGAAAAAGGCAGAAAAAGGACAATTGGAAATGGGGTCTTTGCCAAAATGTGGCTTCTTCGAGAAGATAAAGAGGGCCTTTCATTTCCACTGATAAGAGAGACTTTCCATCTACTGTAACACCAACCGTGACAAACATCAGGGACTGCCCTTCTACACCTTTGCTCAGTCATTTGGATCACTGGCACACTTACCAACTTTCAACAAGCACTCACTGTTAAAACAACATAATCCTTGAGGAACCTTTGGAGGTTCTTCAATTTTGAACTGTGGAGGAACCTCTTATGGTGCTTTGAGGAACCTTCAAGAAAAGGTTCTTAGAAGAACCCCTTCATTAGGTTACTTGAAGAACCTTTTGAAGCTCTGTGAAGAACCTTTATAGAAGTTGTGTAGTAGTAGTAGTAGTAATAGTAGTAGTAGTAATAGTAGTAGTAGTATTAGTAGTAATAGTAGTAGTAGTAGTAGTGTAGTCATAGTAATAATAGGAGTAGTAGTACTAGTAGTAGTAGTAGTAGTAATAGTAATAGTAGTAGTAGTAGTAGTAGTAGTAACAATAAAAACAATAATAAAAGTGATGATATTATTCACCCAACAGTCATTATATGCCAGGTTACTTTGCGTTGTCTAGTCCTAAGAATTTCAGTGCACAGTCTAACCATGGTGGCCTGTGTACCTAACAATAAAAGACAAAAGACTTGAACAATGTTTACTTGGAATGCCCCCAAATTAAGACATTTTAGGTAAAAAACATTACATACAGTACAGATACATTATTATGGCACATTATTAAAGCCTTATAAACATTAGGTGGCAGACAAAGTTTAATGAATAATAATTGTATAATTATCCCACCTTACAACAAAAATACTGTTTTAACTTACATCCAGTATACATACTGTACATTATAACAATTTAAAACGTGTTTTAGGGGTCAGTCCCCCCACAAAAAATACACTTACATCTCAGTTCACCAGTAAGCAGAGCTTGATATTGGCATTCCTACAAGAGCTGAATGCGGCGATTACCATGTTGTTCAGCAAAACGCCTCACAAACTTATTTAGATCCAAAGCTTTAGTGTGTTTTGATTCAATGCTGAGTACAAGCCAAACTTGATAATCTATTCTCTGTCATAGTAGACCGCAAGTGATTTTTTATGATCCGAAGAGTTGAAAAACTTTGTTCACACGATGCACTGCTCACAGGTACAACTACTGCTATTTTACACAACCTGAACAACTCATAAAAAACTTCCTGGTATGGGTCCAAAAAATTAGCAAACTCCATGAGAGTGGTAGGACACTCCATTTCCTTCTTTTTTTCTCTCTAGTACTCTCCTCGTCTGATGTAACTCATGTTTAAGATCCTCAGTATTTGAATCATAAGCATTAGCCAATAAAAGAACAGCCTCCTCTCTCAAAAAAGTAGTACTTGACGGATTTAGTGCCTGGACACCTTGCATTATGTTACAATTTGTGTTAGAAAACCGTCTTTCTATTTCTCCAATCATGTTATCCATAACTGGATAGTACACATTGACACAAAATGTGTGTTTGCTATCTGGAACTACATGCTGTCCCAAGGTGGAAGCGATGACACTATCTTGAAGTGCCCTTGTTGTCTGTCTGGACCTCTTTGGGTTTCGCTGAGTGGTATCAATACCACTTTTTTTACATAGATCAAGTGTTTCCCTCCACACTTCATCAAAAGACGCTTCACAACGATAGTGTAGCAATGTCTCTTTAAGTGCTTCAATTAGTTCGACAGCCTTAGCATAGTCCACTGTTTTAGACTGGAGCATGTCTGACAAATAATTAGAGTCACTTAAAACCTTTCGGAACAGTACAAGGCATACAAGAAAGTTCAAATCAATCTGAACCAATATCCCTCTTGCTTCAACAGCTCTTTGTGGATGGTTCTCAGATGCTATCTCTTCAAGCACCTGAATTATTGCAGGCAACCTATCCATAACATTGCGACATGCTATGTGCCTGCAGGCCCAACGTGTATCACTAAGCCTTTGGAGTTCCCTTGGTGGACCATCAAACATCTCCCGCTGCACTTTGTTATGTACATAAGACCCAGACATGAATACATACATACGCTCTAACAATGAGAAGTTTCCCGCATCCGTTACACTTTTTACAGAGTCTACTATTACTAAGTTCAAGCAGTGTGCACTGCAATGAACATAGAAAGCATGTTTGGCTACTTGTTTTATTTTCGCTTGGACACCTGCATGTACCCCGCTCATCACTGCAGCGCCATCATAGCCCTGGCCTACAAGGTTTTCCTTATACTCAAGCCCATGCTTCTCAAGAAAGCATATCATCTTGTCAGTTAACGCGACAGCATCCAGGCGTTCTGCCACGTCAAATTCTAGGAAGGTCTCATGAACAACACCATTATAATAGTATCTTAGAACAAATGAGATATGCTCTTTTTTCTGCACATCTTTGGTTTCATCTACTATCACTAAAAACTGTGTGCTCTTTTTAACCTCTTGAATGATTTTTTCTCTAACCATTGCAGCCAAACATTCCAGTATTTCATTTTGGATAGTTTTACTAGTGTATGTTACATTTTTAGCTTGCTGCTCAAGTCTTTTTTTAATCATAGGATCATGGTTGGCCAGCAAATCTAACATAGCTAGAAAAACACCCTTTTTTTCTGAGTCAGATGACTCCCTGTGACCCCGTTGGGATGTGTTTTCTGTGGCAGTTAGAACTAGAATCTCAGCTAGTGTTTTAATGTAGTTTTGATTTTCAATCACCTGTTTCTTATTTTTCTCATCCATTATTCCCAACATTGAGGTATTTTTGTCACTCATTTTCTTGTTTTCTGCCCATGCAAACATTGCATTTACATGGCTTTCAGATCTGGCATGAGAACTGAAACCACTGTCTTTCATTGTGGCCTTTTTCCAATTACGATACCCGTTCATTGAGGTAAACACCGTCTTTGGGGCATCAGGAAGAGATAAATGTCTACAGGGGAAACAATAAGCTGCATCTTTGGACTGTGAGTATTCCAGCCATGAATTAGTTTTGTACCAGTCTGTTCGGAAGCTTCTTCTAGCTCCTCCCTGGAGGGTCTTGGGAAAACTCTCCCGTTTCGGCTAAGATGGACCCTCACACCTGGACTTGGATATGTCTAGAAGATGGGGGGGGGGGAGAGATTGAAATAATAATGTTGAAACTGAAATAGAGCTTATCTGATTATAAAAAGCATAACATTTTGTAACATACTATGTAGTAACAATTTTCATACCATGTGGACCAGTTTGACTGGAGCTAACTTGTAATGCTTCAGGCACTATCATTTCCCTTTCACTGTCTGAGCTCTGTACATCGTCTTGTTGTCTCTCGCTCTCTCCCTCTTGTACCTTATCTCTGTGATGCTCTCCCTCTTCCATCTCTTCATCTCTGTGGTGTTCTCCTTCCACCTCGTCTTGTGCCTGGTCATCTTTGCCTTCTAACTTATCACTGACACTTTCCTGTTGTTCTTTTTCATCTCCTTCCACCTCGTCATGTGCCTGGGCATCTTTGCCTTCTAACTTATCACTGACATTTTCCTGTACCTTTTTTATTGTCTCCTTCCACCTCGTCATGTGCCTGGTCATCTTTGCTTTCTACCTTGTCACTTCTCTGTTGCTCAGCCTCTATTTCCATCACCTGTTCTCCAGATGCATTTAAGTTCCCTATTGATAATGAAAGGAAAAATAGGTGGATAGATTTTGTGAAGAGCCACACTCATGGAAAGCTTCGGATAAACTCCAACAGCCGCCTCTGCACTGACCATTTCACGGCGGACAGTTTTAACATGGACCAGAGACAGACAGGGTTCACCAACACACGGCTTCTCTTGCAGCGCGGAGCCGTACCGAGCATCACCCCTCCGGCAGGTTCATCCTCTGGTCGCACCTGGACCATCCACCACCACCAGCAGTTCATCACTCAGTTCTGTGTGCTTGTTATAATTATACTAGATAACCTTTCCAGAGGTATCTCTGCTATGAGTTAGTGCAAACCGCTAAATTGATATTAGACTACTCGGTGTAGAATGATGGTATTTTGGTGATATGGTAGCTAATGTGTTAGAAGTAGCCTAGTTGGAGAGCTCACTGTCTGCTGTCTCTGGTGTCCATTTTTACTGTTACAGCTCAGGGGAACATTTCATTTATACGCATCTGTATATTGAACAAATAAATTCTAATTCTATACGGTTTTGTTCGGCTTGACATAGCGTCCATTATCTGGGTCGGAGGTAGGCACTAGGCAGCGAGGGGCGGAGCTTCAGCTCCTTCAGGCGACACGCCCCCCCAGTCTCAAGCATAGAAGACTGCTGAATTTTTCACGATTTCAAAGCCTAATTTAACATACTTGTCGGGTTATTTTTTCATTCGAATTTGGATGGGTAGTTAATAACACATTATTCTGTGGTGTGGCGAACTTAAAACTCGTTTCCAGGTCCACTTTACAGGATCTTTAAGGAGTAGCGTCGCACATATGTGATCGTGCGATTTCGAACATTCCAACTGACTATTTTCTGATGGACAAAAACTATATGACAAACGCTATGGTATGGCTTAAACATTTAAAATGAGGTGGCTAACAAGTAACACTAGCAGGTAGTAGCATTGCTACGAGTTTTATGCTAGGTTGCTAGGTAGAGGGAGCTAACTAAAGCTAGCTAGCTTCCGTTTCGGAAAAATAACGTGTGGACCGTCGGAAATATTTATATAACTCATGCATCTAAAGGTGTATAAATAGATACAAATACAAATATATAATTGCTTAGTAATACCTCATTCCTCTGGTGTGCTTGCTTGAGTTGGAGCCTGGTCAGTTTGCGCCTTTTTCGTTCAAATGAAATTCGCTCTCTCAGATGTCCGACTCTGCGGTGTGGGGAGAGTGGGTAGAGTCGTCTCGTGCTGCATTAACTTGCAGTGTGATATTAGAAATTTGCACTGGCAAATGTCCAACTCGGAGGAGTGGGGAGGGTGGTCTAGTGCTGCATTCACTTGTAGTCAGATCTTAGAAATTTTCTTTCGCAAATGTTCGATGAGCCACAACTTTTCTTTGTTTTCAAATCTGGCAACTGGGGTGGCAGCTGGGGTGGCAAGGCTATTTTTAGGGTGGCAGTTGCCACCCCATGCTATCCCGGTAGATCCGCCCCTGCTGGATTTCCATGGAACAGGTAGGGGAGCAAGAGTATTGCAGCATAGACGGTGTGTCCTAAAAGGAAAAAACACAACTTGATCAGTTTTTATAGCAATTATGGCATAACGTATTTGAAGAACATCAAATAACGTAACCGCCCAGCTCTCACGTTAGGATAATTATGTATTGATTAAATAGGCCTACTAATGTTTTCAGACTGAATTAAAACCAAACTCAACTTCAAAAATATTACGTTGTAACGTCTTTAGCTAATATGGTTCTCGGAGTAACCTACAGGTTCTTCAAGGAACCTTATACTGCATTTTTTGCAGTATAAATTAAAAAGAAAAAAATAAGAACCATTTCTCTCACAAGAATAAATAAAGAAAATGACAAAAAATATGTTAGATGTATAGTTTATTGTTTTGGGATAATTACTTTGCTCATTGTGGACTTATAAAGTAAAGATTGCTACTGCTCTTGCCCACCATACACACTTAGAATTGGAGTCCCAATGTTACAGTAATAGCTTACATAAAACCACAATAGACATTCTCAAACCAGTATGATATTATCCACTGCCTATTATCCACTGCCTGTCTTGTCATTTTGAAAGTTGATTAAGTGAATAGGCTTAGCATCAATCTAACACCAAGTAGCCTAAGCCTATAGCCTAGAATTTCCAAAGTAATTACAATTGCCTCTCATTTGGACCGTGTTCCAGGAGCACTGGCCCCTGTAGGCCCCCACGTAGAACCGGTTTGGTATGTTATCAACGTCAGAGATGTCGTTATGCCACTGCATACTACTTCTGTTTTTGTTTTGTTTTTGACAAAAATAACATAATTATTCATAAGTAAGCAGTGGCATAACAACATCTCTGACATTGATAACAAACCAAACCGTTTAAAAATTTAGCAAGTTATGGTCATTTAAAAAGTACATGTAGCATTAACACAATGTTATGGGTGAGCGAGTTGACTGTAGCAAGATGGTCGCCATGTGCGGACGTTCTAGACTCCGCCATACGACATCTGGTCTTTATATATATCTATGGTTCTCCCTATATTAGACATTCTCTGCTAATGCTCGCTAATATCGCTGTCTGTCTCACTAGAACGTCGTATCCATGCGTGTGCTGACGTTACGCTAGCACTGATGGGGCTAGCAAACTAGCTAGCATTCAAGGCACTTTTTGCCATAAAAACGTTGGAAGCTCCTAAACCGTGCAACGGAACGTAAATCCCAATACAAGCAACGAACTCGTAACCAATACGAACATTTTGACACTGACATTATGTAGTCCAAATATTGAGGAATCCTTAGGGGTGGGAAAATAATAAATAAATAAATATATACGAGAGAACAAAGGTTGTCCTTTTGTCGAAGGCAAGCACACCCAATTAAGCTTACATAAAACAGATGACTTCTTGGTTTTAACTTCAGTTTATTTAGCAAGACTTAACAGGCAAATTTCACCAGAGAATTATGGCAATATAAATGGTCAGCATGCTGCTAGTCACAAAGCAACACATTGTACGTCTGGAGAAATATCTAAGAAGTATGTACATTCAAGTTTTACGTACAGAAAGACTGTTCACAAACAATAAGAACAAAGTACCACTTACTCCTGACACAATGAGAGCCAAAGCTTAATTGCACAAGCAAAGAGTAATAATTTCATGTTACAAAAATACTCAAATCTGATTTTCAGAGCACATAGACTGTACACAAATCTTATGGCAAACTACCCTACAAAAGGGGTTCCAGCATTATGACATGATTGAGTGAGTTCAGTAGTATATAAGATTAGATCCAAGTCATTGCAACACCTAAATTTAAGCTTGTAGGTGAACAGAATACAATATCTCCAAAAGTTCTCTGTACATCAGACTTAGTTGTGTTTATAGGACAGCAACATATCTTGAGATTAATGGCAGGCCATCACCTAATCAGAAGCAACATTCCAGTTAGTACCCAAAGAGGCCATCTTGAGTGGCCAGGAATTTGTATGTCTGTTGAATTTATTCAACTTCTACGGACATCGACTCCCATTCCAATGTGTTAGCTCCATGACGCCACAATGGATAGAGATTAGTCCTCGTCTTTACAGACAGCCCCTCCCCCCCAAAACCCTTTTTCTGAAACTTATAGTCAGCCCTAACTTGAGTTCTTCTCGCACAACTGAGCAGGTACTTGGTCGCTCATGTCATCGCAAGACAAGCACAATACACTCAGCAGACTGGCAAGGGTCCAAATCTGGCCACTTCAGGACTACATTAGGTTGATTTGAAACCTAAATGCCATTCTACAACTTACTGTTAATGGATAGTATGACCCCAGCTGTCCCTTTTACCATGGCTGAATGCTGACTTCTGAGGCTTGAGGATGGAGAAACAATTGTTTGTAGCTGCCTAATGCCTTACCAGTGGAATGAAGGTGGACATTACAGTTAACAGACAGACAAGATGGCAAACAATTTCCATAATACTTTGAGTGAGACCTTTATGGACGGGTCAGAAAGGTAAAGAGAGGAGTAGATTTAGTTACATAGTGTTTGGCTATTGTAGTTTAAACTTAAAAGCATTATTAGGCTCTTAAAATACAACAGAATTCCAAAGGCTCCAGTACAAAACACTTTCACTGCGCATAAAATCCCCACTCTGGATGACCCCATATCCTGGGTATGTGTTTGTGTGTGCATATGTGATGTTTTTATGGTGGACATTTGTGGTTGTAATCTTTCTTTGGAAGTTGTGTTTAAGGCAACCATCAATTACACTTATTTGGATGGACTGACTCAATTGTATGTCTTACAATGTCAATTGTCTACATTAGATGAAGAGTGAGAGTGTATGTGTGTGTGTGTGAGACGTCTCATGTGGTCCCGTCTGTCCCACTGCTGCAGACCTGTCCACAGCTCATCAAAGGGGGCGTGGCCTCCAGGTCGGAGTCTCGGACGAAGATGACGGCGTCGCCGCTCACATTGATGAGACACTGAGCCTGAGGAGAAAGAGACCAGGATGTGTTCAGTCAGCGCACGCTTTGACCCAAACAGACATCCAGGTGGGGTTTCCAACCTGTGACCACTTGATCAGCAGTCAAATGCAGTGTCTGTGTGATATGTGGATGTGTGCAATACCTGGTTCTTGTTGGGGTTCTCCATGAACACACACTCCTTCATGCTGTAGGAGACCACTGCATTGCCCCCCAGTGCTGCTACGTGGGCCCGGACCATTGCAAACACTTCAGCAATAAACGAGTGCAGGAACCCGCTCACACCACCCTCCTATGACAGACACACAGCACGTTACTCAAGTCAGGGCACGGGACTGACTGTGTGTATTTGAGTGTGTACATACAATATGTGTGTGCGTGTGTAGGTGTATGTCTGTGCATGTGTATGCGTGGATGTGTAACTGTATGTGTGTGTGTATGTACGCGTGCCGTACCTCCCGTAGTGATGTGGTCTCTCTGATGAAGAACATGTTGATGATTCCAAGGTATTTAACGATGCGGGTTCCGGGAATGAAAGACAGCGGCGTCATCTTCACCACGGTTACCGACCCGCCTCCGAATGAGCGTGTGGAACGCAGCGAGCGGGAACGCCCCTCTGGTAGAGGACTGCAGCGCTCTGATGACGAGACTACAGACATAGAGGGAGGGGGCAGGGGGGGGGGGGGGAGAGAGGAGGGCAGAGAGAGACAGGGGGGTGAGAGAGGAGAGGGAGAGAAGCGGGGGCGAGCGAGGGAGAGAGGGGAGATTTGGGTGTGAACAGAATAAGGAAAAGAGAAAGGGGGATGGAGATACCAAACAGCTTTCACTTACGTGAAACATACATGGTTAACAGGAGGCAGGGTGAAATGAGAGGGGTGTTCATCGAGGTAAAAATGGGTTTGGCATCTGTGCATGTAAGTTGTAAGGTGTAGGTGTGTGTGTGTGTGTGTGTGTGTGCACGCACAGAAGCAGCATGGTGGCAGTTGAAATCACTCAAAGAAAGCGTGAGCGGTCATGCACTTCATGCACTGGGCAGACAAACAGACACCGTCCGCAGACAGACACACAGACCTGGGTTCAGCTGTGTGTGTGTGTGTGTGCGTATGAGTCCATATAATCCCTGGCAGTATTTGAGACTGTGGGTGTGGGTGTGTGGTCGCTATGTATTTGTGAGAGATGAAGAACAGAGACAGGACAGGGCTGTGATGATGAGCTTGGCATGTGTAAAGAAGCGAGTGTGAAAGATGTTCCATCTCCTACTGCAACGCACAGTAGCAACTCCCGCTTGGATCAAACCAGGAACCTTTGGAGCCAATTTAGACACATTAGAAAGCATTAGAACTTACAAGGTGCAGGACGATCGCAGAGTCCTGGGAGATTACATTTTTCCCTGTCGACAGCTTTTTGTGAGGTGTGTATTTGGCATGTTTTGTGTTGCGGCTCCTCTGGGATAGAAATGTTGACGTCAAAGGACTGCAGCAGCAGTATGGTAGCTCCACACAGCACTTTGGTAAACACTGGAAAAGCTGTGTAGACATGCTGCTGTATGGCTATCATCTATCCAATCCAATCAAACATATGGAAGTTGTTGAGGGTGAGAGACAGGTCTAAATGTAGACTTGGGCCAATTGGAAACGTCCTTCTTTTTCATGAACACAAAGGTGTCACAAAGCTGGCTGATGATTGGGTATCCCTCTGAGGGGCGGGGCTTCAACTTTCACACTCAGCTGGTGTTTGGTTTCGCAATGCTCCGCCCCCCAGCGGCATGCAGGGAGGGGTGTGTGGGTGCGTGTGTGTGTGTGAGTGGGTGGGTGGGTGCGTGTGTGTGATGGTTCACCAGAGTGTGCTAGCGACAGTGTCCTCCTACTTGTCTTAACTGATCCTCGTCTTATGGTGTGAGCTTTCAGCCTAAGCAGCTCTAGCCAGGTGCTGCATCTGTCTGCAAAGGAACCGTAATCAACGGAGGGAGCTGGAGAGAACACACACAGACACACACGCACAGAGCACACCCACACAAACGCCCACACCAAAACCACGCGCACACAAAGAAAACAAAAGACACAGGACAAGAACAACGACAAAAAAAAGAACAAAAAAGAACAGAAAGAGAACATAAGGAAGATGAGGTTGGGGTGCGGTGCAGGGTAACTGTCTGAGACAAAAAGGATGAGAAATTAAAACAGGGCAGTGTGCTAGTCATGGTAGCAGGGAGGGGAGGTGGGGCGGTGGAGGGGGGGGCTCACCTCTGGACGACGGGTGGGCGTTGCCGCAGTCTGTGACACCTGTCGACACACACCAATCAAAATATACCTCGACACACTCAGCAAGCATGCGACAAGCACCAAGTCAACAATTCCCCACAGATGGTAGAGACTCGTTAAAAGCACTTTTCACTTAAAACGCAGTTGGGTCCTTATCCTAAGTGAATGGATGGGAAGCCATTTACAGCTTAAGCTCCTCCGCCTCTGCCCTCCATCACTGAGGAACAGAAGATCAGAACATCCATACACCATCTAGACATCACTGTCAGCCACGTCTGCACTTAGCTCACATACAGACACGCAGCACTAAAGCCCAGCACTGGATATTTACCCTAAGTCACCATAGGGGTTAGGTCAAGTTCAACCCAACACCCCCACCCCCACACACACACAGGTGAGAGAGGGCAAGACATACAGTAGTACAGAGCTGTGAGGAGAAAGGAGAACAGAGGTTTTGAAAGCAGGAAGAAGTCAGGTTGATGGCGTGCCCAAGGTTGTGTTTTGTGTGTTTGAGGTCAGAGGTCAGGGCTACCTGAGGTTCGGCCTGGAGGCTGGTTGCTGGCCGATGACTCAGCGCACAGCTCCAAGGAGAACTGCAACTGCTCTTCGGTCTCTGCGCTCCCTGAAATACACACGTATTATGTTCAACTGGAAGGGACTACTTCCTGTGGCTCTGCCCTGTCTGGTAGAGATATAGTCCGTGTAACACCCCCCCGTCCCCCGTCCCATGTACAAACTGACCCTTGGTGATAGTCTTGTCCACTCCTGGTCTCTCCTGAGCCTGGTCCTTATCAAAACTCATCGCTACCGCCGTCACCGCAACCTGGGTGATGTATAGGGGGGAGGGGAATTCAAACCTGCAACTTCTTGATCTGCAATCACATGCTGTACCACTGAGCTATTCCCATCCACCATAACCAGGTCAATAAATGTTACACTGAAAAGGTATGTGTGTTCAGAGAGAAATAGAGAGTGTGTGTGTGTGTGTGTGTATCACCTGTATGAGATCCTCCTCTGGCACAGCTACAGCGAAGTTCAGATGGCACAGACAGCAGGGCACCATGGAGCGCAGCTTGAAGTACAGACTCTACAACAGAGATGCATGCATGACACCTTAACGTTCAGAGAACGGTCAACCTGAATCAGTGTCAGCCAGGCCTGCAGGGGGCGACCTACCTTCAGCAGGTTCTCACACAGGTCAATGAAGGTCTTATTCAGGCCCTGGTTGGTCAAATTGGCATTGCTTAACCTAAACACCCGCACGGACGTAAACATCTGAGGTAGAGAGAGAGAGGTAGAGAGAGGTAGAGAGAGAGAGAGAGAGGTAGAGAGAGAGAGAGAGAGGTAGAGAGAGAGAGAGAGAGGTAGAGAGAGAGAGAGAGAGAGAGAGAGAGAGAGAGAGAGAGAGAGAGAGAGAGAGAGAGAGAGAGAGAGAGAGAGGGAGATTAAAGCTAAAGGGAATAAATGTGACGCATCATATCACCACCAGTTACATCATACTGTGCTCAGTATCCGTATTTCTATTTCTCTGGACCAGACCAACAGCAGACACTGACCTGTAGACTGCCAGTCCAGTTTTGAATCCCAGGCATGATCTCAGTGTTACAGCTGTAGAAACCTAAAGATGTGGAGGGAACAGGAGGGAGAGAGGGAAAGAAAAGGAGAAGAGACACAGATGAGATAAAAGATATGAAGGTAAGGAATTTAAGACAACAAGGGGGTGGGTGGGCTGTAAAGGAGGGTGGGAGGGCAGTCAAGGAGGGTGGGAGGGCTGTAGAGGAGGGTGGGAGGGCAGTCAATGAGGGTGGGAGGGCTGTAGAGGAGGGTGGGAGGGCAGTCAAGGAGGGTGGGAGGGCTGTAGAGGAGGGTGGGAGGGCAGTATAGGAGGGTGGGAGGGCTGTACTGTACCTGTGGGTGTGGCTGCGTCAGTGAGGAGGGAGTGGATGTCCTCCACCGCGTCAGTGTCGTCAATCTACAGACCACAGAAACACAACAGCATAAATCCTACAGCACAAACCCATGACGCACACTGAAAGTGCATGCAGCGCACACACACACACACACACACACCTCCAGCACGAAGGCATCCTTCTTGCCGTGGGACAGGTCCAGTTCAGAGAGATCGTCAGAGCTCTCGGACTGCGAGCGGAACAGGCGGGACCTCTGTCTGGGCTCTGGGATGGGAGAACCCACCACCTCCTCTGTCACTTCCTGGACCGCCAGACACAAACACAAACGTCAACACAACCGCGTTTCCTCTGACGCACTTAACACCACTCTGCACCCCCACACACCAGCCCAGACTGCCAACCCCCGCAGCATCGCGGTGTTAAAAGGATTCCACCCCACGCGCATCCTCAGTGAAGCCCTGTTAGTCCTAACACCTGCCACTGTTAATCGGGAGGAAGGTTAGGATCAGACACACACACACACACACAAACACACACAGGTGAGGGCATGTCGAGGCGACAGGTGACATAATCAGGACGTACAGTTAGGTCCATAAGTATTTGGACATTGACACAATTTTCAGCATTTTGGCTCTGTATACCACCACAATGGATTTGAAATGAAACAATCAAGATGTGCTTTAAGTGCAGACTTTCAGCTTTCAGGGTATTTACATCCAAATCAGGTGAACGGTGTAGGAATTACAACACATTTTATATGTGGCCCCCCCTTTTTTAAGGGACCAAAAATAATTGGACAAACTAACATAATCATAAATCTAATTGTCACTTTTAATACTTGGTTGCAAATCCTTTGCACTCAATGACAGCCTGAAGTCTGGAACCCATAGACATCACCAGACGCTGGGTTTCGTCCCTGGTGATGCTCTGCCAGGCCTCTACTGCAACTGTCTTCAGTTCCTGCTTGTTCTTGGGGCATTTTCCCTTCAGTTTTGTCTTTAGCAAGTGAAATGCATGCTCAATTGGATTTAGGTCAGGTGATTGACTTGGCCATTGCAGAACATTCCACTTCTTTGCCTTAAAAAACTCTTTGGTTGCTTTCGCAGTATGCTTCGGGTCATTGTCCTGTGAAGCGTCGTCCTATGAGTTCTGAAGCATTTGGCTGAATCTGAGCAGATAATATTGCCCGAAACACTTCAGAATTCATCCTACTGCTTTTGTCAGCAGTCACATCATCGATAAATACAAGGGAACCAGTTCCATTGGCAGCCATACATGCCCACGCCATAACACTACCTCCACCATGCTTCACTGATGAGGTGGTATGCTTTGGATCATGAGCAGTTCCTTCCCTTCTCCATACTCTTCTCTTCCCATCATTCTGGTACAAGTTGATCTTGGTCTCATCTGTCCATAGGATGTTGTTCCAGAACTGTACAGGCTCTTTTAGATGTTTTTTGGCAAACTCTAATCTGGTCTTCCTGTTTTTGAGACTCACCAATGGTTTACATCTTGTGGTGAACCCTCTGTATTTACTCTGGTGAAGTCTTCTCTTAATTGTTGACTTTGACACAGATACGCCTACCTCCTGGAGAGTGTTCTTGATCTGGCCAACTGTTGTGAAGGGGTTTTTCTTCACCAGGGAAAGAATTCTTCTGTCATCCACCACAGTTGTTTTCCGTGGTCTTCCGGGTCTTTTGGTGTTGCTGAGCTCACCAGTGCGTTCTTTCTTTTTAAGAATGTACCAAACAGTTGATTTGGCCACACCTAATGTTTTTGCTATCTCTCTGATAGGTTTGTTTTGATTTTTCAGCCTAACGATGGCTTGCTTCACTGATGGTGACAGCTCTTTGGGCTTCATATTGAGAGTTGACAGCAACAGATTCCAAACACAAATACCATACTTGAAATGAACTCTAGACCTTTTCTCTGCTCCTTGTCAATGAAATAACGAACTCCCTTTATGAGAGAATAACATACACCTGGCCATGGAACAGCTGAGCAGCCAATTGTCCAATTACTTTTGGTCCCTTAAAAAGGGGGGGGCCACATATAAAATGTATTGTAATTCCTACACCGTTCACCTGATTTGGATGTAAATACCCTGAAATTAAAGCTGAAAGTCTGTTTCATTTCAAATACATTGTGGTGGTATACAGAGCCAAAATGATGAAAATTGTGTCAATGTCCAAATACTTATGGACCTAACTGTAGGTGTGTTCCTGGTGTCCACAAATGTAGCTCTACAGATCTGTGGTTGTGTTGGGTGGGTTTTTAACTGTGACTAGCAGGGATTGTGACTTGTGTTGAGCTTAAGAGGAGAAGTGCTAGGAGAGTGTGCGGAGTGTCCCGGGCTATAAGGGAGGGGGGTGACAGGAGAGGGGGATGGGGGGGGGGGGACAGGAGGGGAGTGATGGGCATGCGTGGCTGGGCGAGTCTCTCAGCTCTTTGCCGCTGGTGGCGCTCAGTACCATGTTTATGCAGCCGAATGCCTCAGGGTCCAGCGCAAATAATTTCTTAAAAAGGGCCGGAGAGAGACAGAGGAAGGAGTTCATTATGACACTCATAAACACCACTGTGGACCACGTATGCCAGTCCCATCTACAGCCATCAGCACTGGACAGTGGATTCTTTGTCAACGGTGTAGCGGTATACGGGCCGGTTCGGGGTGCTCGTGTGTCTCACCGGCGGGTGGATGTGGTAGAGCTCCTTGTTCTTGCCGATGGTGTCGTTGATGCGTTTCTGGATGGTGGCGATGTGCTGTTCGTAGCTCAGGTCTCCAGGCGCCTTGCCTGCTATCTGGATACCCCCCGGGGCAGGGAGGGCTGTGAGGTACACACCCGTGGCAGACTGGAAACACACACACACACAGTTAGGCCAAACAGATTGGACCTACAGACACAAATACTGCCACACCCTCACAGACAGGTATATAAACACACACACACACTTACGGCAAGGCCTAGCAGCATGTTCTCTCCCACGCTGATCTGAATGCGCAGGCCGAACAGAGCGTTCATGCAGCGCAGCTTGAGTTTGTTCATGAGCTGGGTGTGCAGCTCGTACTCCATGAAGGGCAGCAGGTTGGAGATGGCCGTGGCGTTCACCTCCCCCTGGGCCTTCTTCTTCAGACGGCACAGCCTATAGACACACACACACACTCAGCTATTGAAACTCACCGCTACGATGGGATACTGTACGTCTGTGTGTGTGTGTGTCGTACCTAGCCTGTATGAGGCAGCCCTTCCCGTTGACGGCAGCCTCCGTTGGCAGGTCGATGGTTGTGAAGAGCACGTCTGGAACCTAGACAGACGAAAATAGTCCCTGTGTTACTTACACATCACACACACACACGCGTCAATGCAGATGTTTACTGTAGGGTTCCGAGCTCAAAGTAGCTCAGTGAGGGAAACTTTGCAGCATGGGAACTTTTCTTTTTACGTACGATGTGCATGTAGTGTGTGTGTGTGTGTGTGTCTTAGACCTTCTGCCGTCGACATTGGTAACAGTAGGTGAGCTGGGCAGGGAAGGGCATGTTGAGTTCATCATAGGGGATATGACAGAAGCCACAGCTAGTGGGGGATGAATCCTCAAACCTGGGGAACAAACAGGACCCAACACACACACACACACACACACACTGTAACACAAACCCACAGAGCACCAATGAAGCAGAGAGCGAGGGGGGGGGGGGGGTTGGGGAAACCACAGTGCTTATTCACCAAGGGCTCAATCCTGCCCGGAGAGATTCAAGCACAACCCAACCAGAGACTGGGGGGAAGGCTGCGTGGCTCCAGTTAGGATTCAGCCCTTCGGCATCACCAGGTGGATCTGGCCATCGTTTAAGCTGATTTATTTTATCATTCATAAGCATGCAACCAAATTCTGGTCTGTGTAGTATGATGGATAAACGATCATCATTAGAAATGCACGGTATGGAGCTACCACAGCTCTATTTCTACATGAATCACATGTTCTCTAAAAACATCTCCGTCCTAATGATTGTCATGCTCGACTGATTATGTCTTCTTATTCCCAACTACCCAATCAGCAGCCACCAGGCCCCTGGCCACACCCACTGGGGGGTATGTCCCTGTGCTGATATAACACAGGCCCAATCTAAGGGCTACAACCACTGACGATTCTGTGTTCTGAATTGGCTTGGACTTCCTAGATATTTACCACAACATGTAATCTGCACCCCACCCTTCTGAATTTGACTAGTCAATCAACCTGGATATTTGTACAAATCAGATATAACAGGCCGGGTTAGTAGGGGGTTAGTCTAATCTCAATGAAATAGCTTGTGATGAATGCTCTGGGGAACAGTCTCGATGGAGATGGAGGCTTCACACTATCAGACATAAGGTTAAGTATTACGAGGGGACAGGGGTTAGGGAACAGTGTAATGTGGTTGTAGCCCGTAGATGGGGTGTAGGCTGGGAACCTACCCCAGCCAGGCTGAGCTAAATTCCCCCTCGACCCTGTCCGACCCCCCCATGACAGGGGCGGGTTGCCGTGACAACCTGTGGTCGCTTCCACCGACGTCCAGACAGCCCTCGCGCATGAACCGTGGATTCAAGATGGCGGCTGTACCCGATGCTGAGAGAATGCAGACTTCCTCGCTGAGAGAGAGAGACAGAGAGAGAGAGACAGAGAGACAGAGAGCAAGCAAAAGAGGGTGGGGGGAGGAGGACAAAAAGCGAAAGAAAGAGCGGGTAATGGTTACTAACATATTTGTTTTCAAATGACTCTTTGGAGTCTGGTTGCTGTGTGTGTGTGTGTGTGTACACTCTGTGTACCTACCAGATGCTGGTGCTCTCGCTGTATCCCACAACAGCATGGCAGCCCAGGGCTTTGGCATGAGACTTGATCTCTTGGCGAATCTCCTCCCACCACGCATCACGAGTCTCTGGCTCATCTGCAACACACACACACACGCACACACCGTCAAGGATAGTGTCACTAACTAGTGGAGGGCTATGAAGACCTGCACTAAAAAAATATATTGTTTCTTTTTTCTTTCCTACACTCACCTGTGGACTGATAGACTAGCCTAGGCTAGACATTTTCTTTGCTAACATGTCGGTTAAATGATGCATCGTAGCAAGCAGGTACCACTTAACAGTTTGTAAATGAGGTGGTGATGGTGAGGATGGTAATTTGGTTAGTCTTGGTGGTTTTCAGTCAAAAAGCCTTCAGCCCAGTCCCCTTTCCTTTCCTTCACTCCCAGTCCCCCCTCCCCCGGTAAGGGAAGGAAACCAGGGAGAGGACACAAGGGTGAATGAAAATGTTGGGATTCAGCCTTACCCATTCACAAACATGGAATGAAGGATAAACTGTGGAGGTGTAGAGTAGACTTAAAGTAGAGGAGACTTGAGGAGAGAGTAGAGTACAGTGGAGAGGAGAGTGGAGGATAGTAGAAGAAGGTTGAGGAGAGGAGGAGTGAGTGATGATGCGTAAAAGGCCCAAATGAGCAGGACCCTTTCAGGAGAAAAGCAGCAAGGCCCACAGGCACAGGCACTGTAGCGTGCACACAAGACCACGTGCACTCACGGGTACAGACGGGCCATATTCATTCACCCCATCGCCCAATCACGTATCCTAGTCTTCTGAGAGTACCAATCTGAATACCTGGACAGTCAGCCTACACATCCATTACCTCCATACATCCTTTCATCATTCCCCAACCCCCCCTCAAGTTATTGCCCAGCATGAATACGGCCCCGTGAGTCAGGGATGCACATGCCCAGTCCGTCTCATGGGAGGGGGGGTCAATCTCCTAACCCCTCCTTTGGTCTAGAGAGGTTGGACCGCCGTGCTCGTGAAGCGTTAGAGCAGCTCCGGGACAACATTTAGGACGGTTTGTGCTCGGCTGTGCGGCCAGACAGCGTGGGGGGGAGGGGGGGGGGTTGGGTGGAGACGGTGGGAAGGGGGAGGGGGGGCAGGCAGGATAGGGAGGTGGAGCAAGAGGGAGAGGGGACAAACATAGCGCATGCTCGAGTCAGCTTAGCGCGCACACACACACGCACACACACAGACTAGAGAGAGGAGAATGGCAGTTCACTACAAGAGTCTGGCTGGGTGCGTATACACCTTTGATAAGAGTCGGAAGGCTTGGCTAGAGATCCCCCCCCCACCCCCCCTTCAGAGGAGCTAACTTTTAAGCAGCTAGTGGCCAAGCCGCAATTGTTTGTGGTGTGTGTGTCTGTGTGTGTGTTGTAGGGAGCAGAGGCCTGGCTAACTGGGTATCCACATGTCAGTGTAGCCTGGAGTTTTGCTGGATGTGGATCCTGTGCATTAGGGAGCAGTGCTCTGGTATCTCAGTGAGCTGCCATAGCCCCTGTGTGGGAGAGCAGTAAAAGGGGGGAAATACCTGCGGTGACACTATTCCAGTCTAGCAGTTTGTATGAGCGCGTGTTACCCAAGGCTGGGCCAGAACACACCGTTAGTACAGAAAAGAGAGAGGCAGAAAGAGAGAGAAAGAGAGAGAGATTGTGAGAGAAAGAGACAGAGAAAGAGAGGACACATACTACAATACAGACACAACACTGGACAACAGCACTCCACAGTCAGTCACAGTGCAAAAAAGACAAACTACTAAGGTCTAATCCTACTTTATGAGAGAGAGAGAGAGAGAGAGAGAGAGAGAGAGAGAGAGAGAGAGAGAGAGAGAGAGAGAGAGAGAGAGAGAGAGAGAGAGAGAGAGAGAGAGAGAGAGAGAGAGAGAGAGAGAGTTGTGAAATGGTGAATGCTGAAAAAGACAGCAGCAAACGGGGCAGGCACTGAGGGCAGATGGAAAGAGCTAGAACGGTGAGAAAAGAGGACAGAGAGATAAGAGTTGGAAAAAAGAGGGAGGAAATGAGGGAGAGAGCACTAGAGAAAGAGCCAGACAGAGAGAAATGAGGGAGAGAGAGATGAGGGAGAGAGAGAGACGAGGGAGAGAGAAATGAGGGAGAGAGGGAGAGAGACGAGGGAGAGAGAGATGAGGGAGTGAGAGGCATGCAGCAGCAGTCTACTTCTGAGGGATGCTCTACAGTAGACACAGGTAGCCTGGAGCTGATTCCACACTGGCAGTTAGCTGGTTAGCATGGAAACAGCTCTACAGAGGGAGGTTCAGCCTATCAGCCTGGCCTGCTTTGCTTTTCGCACACTCGCTACAACAACATCACCCAAGCCTGATAAGAAAAAAAAAAACTATCTTTTTTTTGGTGCCTTACGTCAGTGGCCAGTCAGTCAGTCGGTATTCAGCCAGTATTAGAACACGTCAAATTCTTAGCATGACTAGGTCGCTCAGATGGGTTAGCATGGTGAAACATAACTCAGCGTACTAAAGGTTGGGCCTACGGAAAAACTCCATCCAGATGGCAGAGTGGCAGAGAGCACGTTTCTAGACGATGATAGCAAAGTATTAGAAACACGTGTAATTCAAGTGAAGCAGACAGAGTGATGACGAGGGAGCGCACAGGAGTACCTTGCCAGAACCTCACCACAGCCAACACCACCACACAGCACAAGCAGCAGCGGACCAGAGCCATGCACTATCGGACCTCACCACCACACACAGCACAGAGCTAGAAATACCACACGCAAAGAAAAAAAAAAACTGCTAGTGTCGCAAGGTATAAATTGCCCCTATCCATCATACTAGGATTAGCTTATCATAACCCGTGCTGAAAAATAAGATAGAAAAACAAAGATATTGGTGCTTAAGGGGGCAACTTTCACCCATTCAAAGCCAGCAGTCCCACGCTATGGGCAGGGCTGAGGGCGTAGCCTGAATCTCCCCCTCTCTGGAACACGGGGCTGTTTCACCGCTAGCAGCGAAGGACAGCCACAGCATGTCCTGACATCCTGGAACCACCAGAGGGAGCACTTTACACACACCAAACCCTGTCACATCCACCGTCTCCCTTGCAGTGCCCTTCGCAGCGGGCGAACAGGACAGCACGAGCTCGAGAGCGCACTGCAGGGGCACGAGTGAAGATGACGCGGGGCGTGTCGTCATCACGACAGGACGATCACACGGGTCGGGGAGGGGCAGGTGCTGGTGGACGATTAGGAACTCACCTGGGTTGTGGATGCGATCGAGCAGCTTGACGGAGCGCGCGCTGACCACGCCCCCCGCGTGGATCAGGAAACCGGGGGGGAAACAGGTCAGAGTGAAGAAGGGGAACTCCTGCAGGTGGGCCCAGGGCAGAGAGGGAGAGAGAGAGGCAGAGAGAGAGGCAGAGAGAGAGAGGCAGAGAGAGAGGCAGAGAGAGAGAGGGGGGGGTGGTCAGACAGGGGTCAGAGTTTAACCCTTTCTTTTGATATCACGGTACCCTTTGGGTTCCAATTCGCTACAACTCTGCTGAATGAGAAAGGTAGCCCCAAATCAAAGCAGCAGCTTCCAGGAGTGGAGAATTGGCACACAGGGGCTACACGGCTGTGTCAAGGCAGGCAGAGATTCATTTCAACAGCAGCATTCCAGTTCAGGCCCCCACATGTATCCAGTCAGGTCACAACTCTGGGATTACATAGCAACACCAATCTCAACAGAGGTCCCTGAGTGCATTAAGATCGTTGTATATCCAAGGGCAGATACACAGGATCTTACAGCCCAGTATTGGTCCTCCCGACACCAGACCTGAGGCAGACCCAGGTGTCACCAGGTGAGGGCGTCTCCCCCCTAGGGACATGCGTAGAGGGGAGAGAGTGGGAGGGGGGAGGGGGGGACTCCATGCTGCTAAACCCTTAACCACAGGCACCGCAAATCAGATAGCACATCCCATAGATCTAAATGAATCTGGATCGGTATTTGAACAATACTGACGGGTGTAAATTCATTAACCATCCTGTCGGCTTTAACATCTCAATCAGATTCAACTGTGAGAGGGGGCCCTCAGCCATGCAGATGGAGAAGATGGATGATTGGTATTGTATTGGGACCCCGGGGCCAAAATCAGACAGGAGAGAAGGAGACACACAATAGCAGCATCCAGAACACACATCCCTCCCAGCTGAAACCCAGGCCCAGACCCAGACCGAGGCCCAGACAGAGGACCAGATCCAGACCCAGACCGAGGCCCAGACCCAGGCCGAGGCCCAGACAGAGGCCCAGACCAAGACCCAGACAGAGGCCCAGACCCAGGCCGAGGCCCAGACCCAGGCCAGACCATTCCCAGCCCCTAGCTCCAGGACCCTGTGGTTAGTAGACCTGGCGGGCTAGACAAAGCCAATAGCAAGTTGCTTAGCCTCGTCTGGTCCTTTCGGATGTAGAACACTATAGAGGCAGCAGGGGCCAGAGAGCTGGTAAGGATGTGAGGAGAGGAGTGGAGGGAGGGAGTCAGTCACATACCCCGGCACTTAGCAACAAACCAGAGGAGGCGGCTCCCTGGGAGGCAGGAGTGATCCAGAGTGGAAAAAGGGAAAGTTATTCACTCCCCCATACACACACTCATTTACACACACACACACACACACACACACACACACACACACACACATCTTAATTGACACACACACACACACACACAGCTAAATAAACAGCACGGTGTAACCAGTGTGGTGAAGTGCAGGGCTGGTTGGGTGTATACGTGTGTGTGTTGTGTATATGTGTGTGTGTTGTGTATACGGCCCGTACGTACCCTTTGCTCCAGAGCCGTCTGCGTCTGCTGCCTCAACAGAGTCTTCAGGGGCCCCGCCTCCTTCCCAGCGCTGCCCCCACTCCCCATTCCTGATTGGACGAGAGTCAGACTTAATGAGTCGTGCTGCTACCCCCCCAAAAAAAACTTTTATATGAACAATCATGCACATTCCCGTTCAAATTGGTTCAGTATCGTTTAGTGAACTGATTGAATCTATTTTCTCGGACGGATGTGTAAAAATAGAAGCTACTAGGGATACCTTAATCCATCTCTGCTTGTTATACCATCACACGCATATCTTCCATGTTGTATTATATTCCATCTACCGAACCTACACTAGCCTGGTAGGACCTGTAAAATCAACCGCAAGCCATGCCACTCCAGTGACTAGTGCTAAGAGGAGGGGGAAGGGTGCAGTTAGAGGGGCATGCCTGGCCACCACTAACTACTTCCAGCCACAACCTGGAACTGGAGACACCTATTCGAGAGACACTCCATGACAGTCAGTAGCTTTCCAGCCAGGATGGGCACCAGCAGTTAGGATCTTCAGTAGGGTGGGGGGACGAGGAAAGCCGGACATGTTAGAGGCCCTACGATGCTGTGTTCAAAGGGTTGTTGTGAGGCTTCATGAGTGCTGGACAAACATCTGTCCTACCGGAGGCCGCCAGCAGCAGATCCTCACTGAACGACACACACTTTCTCATCACGGCTGAGTCTGATTGGACGGAGAAGAGGGGGGGCGGACTGGTGGCCCTAGAAACAGGCCTGAGGCCGTGGGCGATTGGCCCAATAAGAGGCAGGGGGAGGGACTCGGAGGAGAGGGACGGGGAGCTGGGACTGAGGAATATCCCCGGCCGGGTCTTCACTGGGGTGGAAGAGAGACGGGGCGTTAGGAGAGAGGAGGAGGAGAGAGCTTCTGGAGAGAGAGAGATGGAGAAAGGGGGGGGGGGCAGAGCAACAGAAAAACAGAGGAGTCGCCAGAAAGAAAGAAAATCCCTTCAAAAGAAAGGGAGGGGTGGATGAAGGTTTGGGTGTGTGTGTGTTCACCATTAGTGGGTAGACCTACCCTGGCCAACAGAGGTAGCTGTAGATAGGTGGGTGGAAAACAAATCAATCAGGCATTAAAACCCCCCCCCCCATCAGTGACACAGTGCTTCTTACAGAGACAAGGCAAGGTGTGAGACTAAACCACAAGAGACCTGGTGTGCCCTTAACAGTATAAACTATAACATAGATGTCCTATGTTTTTCTGTTACACAAAGAAATGTCCCTCTGGTCTCTGAGAACACAGAGGAACTCCTGATCGAGACACACCAGGCCTCGGGGCCACATGGAAAGGATGGGACCAACGCAACTTAACATAGGAAAATGAGACACGATGGGGGAAAAAAAAATACATTGGGGATTGAACAACTCAAATGGAAATCATATCGAAGCACAACCAGAACTACCACCAACACCAGGGGGCGGAGCCACAGAGGGGTCCAGTAGGGGGGGGGGGGGGGGGCAGGGGTGGGGACCGGAGGGGTGAGGTGTGTGTCTTACCAGTCTTGGGCGTCAGACTGAGGTCAGTGTCTGAGGAGGAGGACTGGCGGCTGCATGGCTTGGAGGGAGACATGGGCGGAGGAGAGGAGGAGGGGAGGACTTTGAGAGGGGTGGGGGGGGCAGAGGAGGAGGGGGGGTCCTCACTGAACACAGGCCTGCCAGGAGAACACGACACATGTCAGTCACCTCTCCGCCTGTGTGTGTGTGTGTGTGTGTGTGGTATGTGTGTGTTTAAGAGGGGGGAAAACCAGGTTGCTAAAAAGGCGTGTGTGAACAGCAGGCGTACAGGTGTGTTAACTGTGTGCCTATGCCGATACACGAATAAACTGCACAACACAGAGGCAAGCGTATGAAGCATCAAGACAAACACACAAAACACAAAAAAGGGCCGAAACACAAAACACAAAAGTGGGCCGAAACACGAACACAAAAGTGGGCCGAAACACAAGAGTGGGCGGAGAGCGGGGGGCGAGGGCAACAGAACTGACTGAGCAGAAGCACGTGTCCCAGTCGGATGGAAGGGGCATGAAGCCGACACCCAATCAGTCCCCTGGAGACTTGACCACACCTCCCATCAAAAAGGACAGCTAGCCTACATGTTGAGCTCATGCTAAACCCATTTGCTTGGCAGACAATTTTGCAGAATGTATGCAGTGATGGGCCTGATTTGGTGGTGGCATATGACCCAGGAGTGAAAAGAAGCCTGTAGTTTGTATGCAAGGATGTGGCTCTGCTTTATTTGTCCTCCATTAACTACTTTAGCTGGCTGTCCTCACAGAGGCAGTTGGGGCTGGCTGAAGTTCTGTAGTGGTAAGGGCGATGCACCTCAGAGTGACCTTGTGTTCTAACTGCCCACTCTGGAACACAATCTGTCTCGGACCTTATTCTACCTCACGGCTAATTTTCGATGCGACATCGTTTCAAGAATAGTAAGTCATAAGCTTTTCACTATTCCTCCTTCCTTAGCACATTCCACCCTCCATCTTCCACCCCGAGATCCATCCCTTTCCCTCCACCCAGAACTCTCCGGAATCTTTTCATCTAACTCCGCTGCCCTTCCCTCTCGCTGTGTCTCTCTATCCCTCGCTTTCCCCCGTACCGGTGAAGACGAGAGTGGGGACAGAGACAGAGAAGTTCTGGGACAGTCTCTGGGAGCTGCAGGCAGAGTGCACCGGGCTGTTGTGGGTGGAGCGACATCCGTGAGCCAGGGGGGACCTGGACCAAACAGGGCGCGGGGACGGAGAAAGTGGACCAATCCGCACACACGCAGCAACAGACGAGCCAATCCAAACGGAAGCAGAGCCGGAAAGAAGAGAGACAACAGCAACAACAACAACAACAACACACCACAACATTGCAGCAAAGAAAAGGAGGAGGAAAAACAGACGACCAGAAGGAAAGAGGAGGGGGGGGATGTCCCCCCCTCCCCTCTTCAACATCCCCTGTTAAACGCAGCAGTTAAGGACAGTCTGGGCTACATATCCCTCCTCCTCTCACCGCCCTCCAGTGCATTTCCCTACTGTTCTCTGCCCCATACTAGACTTCCCAGGCAAACTCATGCATGAACAGATCTATGCATTCACTCACACACACACACACACACACAGTGTAGTTCCACAGGAACAAACAATCCTTCATCAAACGAACACGTACTCTAACCGGGGTGACATGATACGAGCAAGGCAGAGCCAGGGAGAGAGAGAGAGAACCGATAGAGAACAAGCAGCACTAGCACATGCACAGCTACAGCGGAGAAGGGCCTGGAGTAGTCTAGAGGCAGACAGACGGGTTGAGAGGATGGCTGTGTGTCCACGTGTGTGTGTCTCAGAATGGGACGTGTACTGCGAGTGTAATGTGATGTGTACACACCAACGGCACAGGGGAAATACTGAGACACACACAGGAATCATTTGGAAGGGCAGGACACACACACAAACACACAAACAAACACAGTCACAAACGCACATAGCTACAATCAAGTAAGTCTTCTGCTTACACAAGCAGAAGCTCTCACACAAGCTCTCAAGTCAATAACGTACACAAGCGGTCTCCATGCTCATACTGGCATACTCACTCTTTGCTGTCTTTGGACGGAGAGTTGCAGGCGTTTGACGCTGGTGCTGTGTTTGAGTGTGTGTGTGTGTTAGTGTTGGTGTTGGATGAAGTTCCAGAGCTGAGTTTGTCCAGCGTGCAGGCAGTCCCAATGGCCCGGACCACCAGTCCCGACTCCCCCTCCAGGTCGAAACACTGGAGGTAACCCACCACCGCGTTCCCACCCATCTCCAACACCTTTAGACCTATCTTCCTCTGCAACTCGCCTGGACAGGGAACGTCACACACACACACACACACACACACACACACACAAAAGCACAGACAGAATCAGAGAGGATCACAGTGAGCCATCAGCTCCAACACTAACCAGAAACAGCCCCAACAGAAAACCCGGGCTGTGTGTGATGGGACCGTGTCTGTGGCATGATGTCAAGGCCCTCCTACCGGACATGAGGGAGATGAGTCTCTGCCGGGCCTCGTTGGAGGCGCGCGGGGTTCGGATGCGGTCAATCCACTGGTACTCTGGGTCCTCATTCACGACCAGCTCCTCCACAAAGCCATGGACCAGCGCCGCCCGGTAGCAGCGCGGGATGGACGTAGCTAACACACGGGCACAACACACGCCGTCAGACACACCGCTAACACAGCCAACACAGGGAGATAGCGGTGTCGTGGTTCATTAGGCTGGTTGGAGTGAGAAGCAAAACGCACTGCAGAAGAACTTCACGCCACAGGAGGACTGTCGGAAGCGGTTCAGATCGTTGAAGAGGTCGACCTTCACCAGGACATTGATCTCCCCTCGGATACCTGTAAGAGAGCACAGGCACGCCATTCAAATTAGGAATGGCCCAGACAGGATAGGTGACGGGTGAGATACCAGAGGAGATGGCTGGCTGGCTGGCAGGAGATCCTGTACCGTGTATGGTGTCGTAGATGGGGAACCAGCCGGAGATGACAGTGGCAGCTTCGCTGCACAGCAGAGGGTCGATGTCAATGTAAACCTTCCCTATGGCATCGTTGGCACTGTACGTGTCATGGTCCAACACCGTGATTTGCAAGGGCTCGTCCTGCAAGTCTTCGTCGTCAACCTGAAGAGATGGTGAAGAAAGGGAAGAAAGTGGAAATGCAAAAGGAGGACGTCATTAGGAAAAAAAGTGGTTTAGAAAGAATAAGAATTACACTGTTGTGATACTTACCTCAAATTTGAACCATTCAGAGTTCCATTGTGGGTTGAGTGATTTGTGATAGACATCCGTTTTAAAAGTTGTGTTTCCAAACTTGACCTAAAAATATCCAGTTGAGTGTTAAAACATACAATGCCAAATCAAAGTATAATAAGATAATACGTATACCTTTGGATAGATTTTGTATTACCCACCTCTACAAAAGCATCTGTCAGGTCACTGGCTCTGTCCATTACAGGCAAGTGGCGGCCCGCCACAATTTTGGCTTTCAATTTCCCTGGCATGTTTCAATGATGTGTTGAGCTGTTAATGGAAAAACAAGGATGCTGATTTTGCTGTACCAGGCAATGGAAAAGGTGTGTGTGGACACTTGACAACATTTGCTACTGACAGTTGTAAGAGGGGTGTGACTATAAGGTCTTATCATCCAATAACGAGCACCTGGCATGGATTTAGGGAAAAGAAAAGTCCTTGATTGGGTTTGGGTCTCTAATCTTTTAATTACACTTCGTCCATACAGCAGCCACCTATGTGGGGCAAGCTGGTTAGCTTGCTAACCATCTAACGTTAGCCAAGTAACAATTAGCTAACTAGCGTATTAGCTAGTCTCACTTTATTAAACTATGTTTGTCCCTTTTGTTGTGACTATGGTTAGCAAATGAGTACAGTATTTTACATTTAGACTACCCAGCGCCTAGTAAGCAATGAGACGCTGAAACTAGCATTAGCTCGAAAGTCGGTAGCCAGTTAACTTAAATTCAAAGCAAAACGTGTAATACCTACTGTAGCAAGCTAGCTACAATGCACTGCTACGCGTGGTGCATTGCAGTGTATGGACTACACACGACCACCTAGCCTAGCTAGCTACATAGCTATATCTTAATGGCCTTGATTTTATGTTGTAAGCAACTAACTAACGAGATAGCATACATATTATTTGCTGTATTGATTTTAATGGGTTATGCCTATTTATTGTGTGCTGTCCTTACCAGAACTAGCTCGCTAGCTTGTCAAACATTAGAACAGCCACACCAGCAAGGTTTCAGTCGAACATTGTTGACAGCCCGCCCGCTTGACCTCCGCGTCTCTCCCATAACGGGAGACTAGGTATAGATCTTCAAAGAAGACGGGAAAGACTTAATTAATTGAGCTCTGCTGTAATTGTCCTTTACTAAAATGCCGTTAGCTGACGTTACATATGTATATGATCGTGTATTTAACTGGCTAATATAAAAAACGTCGTTACACAAAACAGCAACACATCAGCGTGTCCCCACCGGTAAGATGCACCCTCAGTCTGACAGCCAGACGATTTATTCCGGTGCAAAGGTTGCATTTCAGTCTGGTCTTTGAGAGTCTGACAAGTCTTCTGAAACATTGATTTGTAAAGTCATACATTCGAACAAAAACACGATTTATTTGAATGGATATAATAATTGATTTAATAATGAATGAATAATAAAGTCAGTGTGTGCTTTTTGAGTTCATTCGACCTGGTCTGATATTTTCTGCCAGGTGGATTTATGTGAGCCAGTCTTCAGTTCAACCTGACTTGGGGGGGATGTGAAAGGATAGGTTGATATTTTTGGGAGTGAGTCATAGACAGATATTCATACCATCCTAAGAACCTGGTGCTTGCTCTGGTCCCAAGGCACCCTATAAAAGGTCATATATGATAGTAGTCTGTTGGATAAGCAGTGTGCTTTATAATTTGTGGGGATTTCATGAAAGGTGATTATGGAAAGAGTTGAAATATTGGTTCATGCTTTTGTTTCCTCTTACATTTGTAAAGTGTAGAACTGTAAATTCAAGACTGGGGAAAGGGGTAGGCCTGGGTAGGCAGAGGCCTACCCAATTTGTTCTACGGCCTACCCAAAAACCTAAAATATCTCCGAAAAATTATGCACCGGTTGCACATCGAATAGTAAATAAGTAAAGAAAACTGAAAAGATGCCTATCCATATTTTTCTAGGCCTACCCAAAAATATTATTCTGGCTTCGCTCCTGGTATGCAGACTGTGACTCTAGAATAAAAAAAATGAAGATGCAAGTTTATTCAGCACCTTTATACAGGTATATCACTTGATATACTAAATGGCAAACTAAATGGTAAACAGACAGCGTTTTCTGGATGGTCATATAGAATGGGTGCTTCTTAACCTGTAGGCAACCCTTTATTATCTTGATCTATGCTGTTGGCCATTCCAACATTGTTACTGTCTGATTGGTCTCTGGTGTAGAGTGACATAGTGTATATGTTCAATGCCAGTGTTTTACATGGTCAGGGACACCTTATACATATGATTACAACTTGGTTAGACACAAATAACTGTTGACTGCACACATCAGATGGCCTACCATGTAACACAGTCAGTGTTTATCCCTTTATCTCACCATCTGACTAGCTAGATGGCCTACACTACAGTGCAAAGAGTTACGTGGTTGAAACACAAAGTGTCAATTACAGTCAGACATTCCAATTAAGAGTTTTAACCCCACGTGTGATCGTGTGAACTGATCCAAAAGCTTCAGATGCTGGGACAATGTAGCAGAGACTGTTACATTACCTGACAGGGAGTCAGGTGGCTGAGCGGTGAGGGAGTCGGACTAGTAATCCAAAGGTTGCCAGTTCGATTCCCGGTCATGCCAACTGACGTTGTGTCCTTGGGCAAGGCACTTCACCCTACTTGCCTCGGGGGAATGTCCCTGTACTTACTGTAAGTCGCTCTGGATAAGAGCGTCTGCTAAATGACTAAATGTAAATGTACATTAGAGGACTGGAGAGAGGGTTGGGGCTGGGAATACAGGGATGGGATCTGGTGAGTGGTAGAGAGAGAACGGAACTGCAGAACGGAATTAGCTGGGGCTCGGGACTTGGTAGGGAGAGGGCTTTGGCTGAAGAAAAGGTTCAGGTGAAGAGATTGCCTGGGTTGGAGGGAAGGTTGGAAAGAGGGCTGGGGTAGCTGGAGCCAAGTTAGTCTGTTATGTGTGATGGATGGTTCAACAGCTGCTTGACATAACTCCTTCGCAGACACAATGTGACGGAGCATTGTGTATAGGACAGATATAGCAGTAAAGGTTAGAGTTAGGGTAAAATAGCTCAGACATCTGCTATGGGAGACCTCAAACCGAACCTTCCATCTTGTACTTCTCAGAAAACGTAACAGTCTCTCTCACACACACAAATACAGATACACACATTCCCACCTACACACAAATTCATAAACAGGGTGAAGGCTTACACTTCATGCAATATAGCCTACTTGAAATGTCAGTAATGTGCAATAATAAATAAATAAAAATCTATAGTGTACATCCAACTAGACATTTTATTGATAATAATCATTACAATTATTTTACAATGTAATGATAGATTTGACTTAGATTATAGATTAGGTCACATCTTGCTGTGAATGTATTTGAAAGGTTGTTCAGCTAACAAGCGCAGCTTTTCCGATAATCCCGCGTGACTGACCGAATGATCCGTGGTGTCATCGTGTCGCTGGGCGGTCCGGGAGTTTTACATACTGCGCGGAGGCGACCTATGTTGCGGCGCGCTATAATTAACACGCGCTATTTTGAAGCTCGGATATAACCAAAGGCTAGTGTAGTAGGAGCCCAGAGCATCCTTTCGCAGAATCAAGGTACTCCCATTGATCATTCAGTTTATTACTGGTATCAATCAATTTATTATCTTTGTGATCAAGTGTCCAGTTGAAGGTGATTTATCGCTGCTCACATAGCCTATACACTTTTGTGCCCCTTATTATCTTTTGCTTTGTGTTATTAGGGAGAGTCCTACCGGGCTCACAGACTTTCCTTTCTATCGAAGCCTCCACAATGGCGGACGAGTAAGTAATACTCTGTGTCTTTTAAAAGTTAAAAGTTGATTACCTGTTGTTTTTAAAAACGATCTGTGTGTTTGTATGATTCCTTATCGCTCTTATTTTCTCCCTTGACTTCAACATGACATCACAGTGATGTGAGTTTTCCTCAACATTTATCAACCATTGCTATTGCATGAAACAACATGCCTATATTGTATGAATGTACAAGTATGATGAACGTCAAACTGACTTTCTGTGTCTATTTTCTATGCGGATGTGAGGGGTGGCAAACTGACTGTCTTCCTTTGTCTATGTCTATCCTCAGGAAGCCCCCATGCCCATGGCTCCTAAGGCAGAGGCCAAGGTACAGTATAGTGTGTGACTCCTGTTGACAGAATGTCTGCATTAATAAAATGTCCCAACCTCCTACACTCAGGGTTGAAGATCTTAGGGTTTAGGGCCTTGCGCTGGTGTTGAGATAGTTGGTGGAGCTGTCTGGCTGCCGGTACAGCAGACAAATGAGAAACTATGGAGCCACTAGCTGTGCAACTAATGTACAGTATGTTTTAGACTTGTCACATAACACAGTGACAAGTGCTATTGTTGACCTATTTCAAACCTGCACCTTGCATAGTTTGAACTCCAAGCATTTCTAACTGATTCTGATGTTTTTATTTAATAGGACAACATTAAACATTCATTGACACAATGCGAAACATCCATTACTGAATATTATATGATAATTATAATAACAATATATTAAACATTACATTATTTTAATTGGGTTTTGTTTCTAGCCCAAGTCCAAGATATCAGCTTCCCGCAAGCTGTCACTCAAGGTAAAAGCTCAAAAAGTTACAGTATATGACAACAAAACTGACCAAGAAAATTGTACCCTGCACTTCGACACACATTCAAGTCCAGTTGTGTTTTCATTCTACCGTCCCAATCCATCCCAGATCCTCCTGTTGACCCGTGCAATGGAGGAACTCGAGGCAGAGACGATGGCGAGGGATGAAGAAAAGGTTCGCTACCTGGGAGAGAAACTTCCGCCTCTGCAGGTGTCTGGCATTCCCCTGGAAGACCTGCAAGTGAGTGACAGACACAGCAAGGCAACAATCAGGGCAGGATCAGGAGAAACGTGAGGCTTCTCCCTTATATCAAATACACCTATAAATACACCTCATGCCTTGATGGAGAATTAAATGTAAGTGGATTGGACATATGGAGGCATATGGTGTCGACTCCAATAAAGGGCAGGTTACATCCCCTTAAATGTTAACAGATGCATTACCCCTTGAACATCAAAATATAATTTTGTTTATGTATTGTTTTGGTTGTTGTTTAGAAACTGTGTAAGCAGCTTCATGCAAAGATCGACGTGGTGGATGAGGAGCGCTACGACTATGAGGCCAAAGTTGTCAAGAACAACAAAGATGTATGCCTTCAATTACACACTTAAACATCAATAGCTACACACATTCATATAGCTCAAGACACTTCCATACCCATAAACAAAAAAATACAAAACATTACAATAGGGGATCAGATGGCTGAGCGGTTAAAGAATCGGGCTACCAATCAAAAGGTTGCTGGTTCGATTCCTGGCTATGACAAATGACGTTGTGTCCCTGGGCAAGGCACTTCAGCCTACTTGCCTAGGGGGAATGTCCCTGTACTTATTGTAAGTCGCTCTGGATAAGAGCGTCTGCGTAAATGCACATTGCCTCAGTTAGATGGACATGTAGATATTAGAGAGATTACACCAAAATAATAATTAAGAGAATAATTTGAATCTTGGAGGTTAGCATATCCTCATTGCAATCCTTACAATAACAATACATCCATGATCTAGATCCATGAGTTGAAGCTGAAAGTGCTGGACCTGGGTGGGAAGTTTAAGAAGCCTGCTCTGAGGAAGGTGAGAGTGTCTGCAGATGAGATGATGAGAGCTTTGCTGGGCTCCAAACACAAGGGCTCCATGGACCTCAGAGCTAACCTCAAGTCTGTGAAGAAGGAGGACATCAAACAAGAAAAGGTACAAGCATGGCGACACACACACACACGCGCATGCATATACGCACACACACACACACACATCAAAGCATACGTATTGGCTGACGCACAAATCCCCTCGCATTGTTTAACAGGTCACATGCTTACAGTATTAGTCATGCTGCAATGACATGAGTTGTTTGTTATTTCTTGGCACAGAATTAATTTATACATTTGTTAACTCTCTTGTAACTATGTGTGGTCTGTTTTGCCCCTCACAGGAGATGAACTTGGAGGTGAATGACTGGCGTAAAAATGTGGAGGCCATGTCTGGCATGGAGGGCAGGAAGAAGATGTTCGATGCTGCTGGTGGCCAATAGGATGTGTTCTCATGACAGAAAGTTGATGACAACACAGAGATAGTGGAGAGGAGGAGCAAGGCAGAGAACAGTGAAAGGCAGTTAGGAAGTACAAGCAAGGTTGGTATAGATTGATAGGACAGGGGGTGAAAGCCAGATATTTTAGGTGATTTCTACAGACATGCGATATGTTTGAAGTGCAAAATCTCAGGTTGCAATAATGATGGCCCAAGGACTTGAACAGTCATCTGTGACAGAAACCAATGTTGGCCATGGAAAAGAGGAGTCGAGAAAAGAAGGCAATTAAGATGTTGGCACTCTGATTGCAAAAAGGGATAGAATACCTTATTAAAAAGTGTTTATTGAGCAGTGAGGGTTAATAAGCCTTGTCAGTAAGCCTTGTGATATCAACTACATAAAAATCAGAAATGGTGTCAGACCCTGGTTTAGTTTCTGTTCATGTCATTGTTCCTCTTGCTTAGTACCTACTGTTTCATGCATAGTATATAGCATATCTATTAAACTGTCTCTTTCGTAAGTGAAGTCTCTCTTGTAACAAGTATTTTTCACAAACTAGGTTCTTTTTTTATGACGTACATTTCAAGCAATGCTTGTGTAAACTGCCAAATGTTGCTGCCACATGTAAATGACAATAAACTTGTAAATAGCCACCTGTTCTATTTGAATTACACAGATGGACTAGAGTAAGCTGAGATTGAAATAATTGCAAACAATAAAAGATCACATACATAATGTTTTGTTTTTAGACAAGGCCACTACTCCTTAACTATTAGAATGATGGTGGTTTTGCTGTCATGGAATTTCAGACAGACCATTGTAAAAATATTAAGCAAAACCCCACCATCATCATGCATGACATTTTTTGTTAGACACACCATCAGAAAGGTCTGCAAGCGTATATCATTATCAAAGCAATTACAATATTCACAATTCACATTACAATATATGTCTCTGTAGTCCTCGGGGAGTCAGGTGGCAGAGCGGTTAGGGAATTGGGCTAGTAATCAGAAGGTTGCTGGTTCGATTCCTGGCCATGCAAAATGACGTTGTGTCCTTTGGCAAGGCACTTCACCCTACTTGCCTCGGGGGAATGTCCCTGCACTTACTGTAAGTCGCTCTGGATAAGAGCGTCTGCTAAATGACAAAATATAAATATAAAATATAGTCCTGCTATTCAGTAGGTATGTTACAGAGACATATAACTTTCTTACTCATGGTTTACAGACCATCTGTTCTTCATTGGAATGAATTCCAGTCCAAGAATAAACAATGGACATCCACACACATCAGGATGCAACCTTGGAGTGACGGTATTGAAAGACCTTTAGGTGAAGTTTGAGTGACAGGGTGAAGTCAGAGGCATCTAAGTAATGCTGAAGGCCAAGATTGTCTGCATACATGAGGTAAGTGTGGTTTGTGGGCCATATTTGTGCAGGTGTGCTACTCCATTTAAAGTTCCACAAAGGAACGTACATCTCTAAATCTCCCACAAAAGACAGATTAGTAAAATAATTAGCATTATTAAAAACCTGAGAGTCTGAGAATCATGCAATCATGCGTCATGCACAATGTCTTGGGGGAGTCAGGTGGCTGAGCGGTTAGGGAATCGGGCTAGTAATCAGAAGGTTGCCGGTTCGATTCCCTGCCATGCGGATTACGTTGTGTCCTTGGGCAAGGCACTTCACCCTACTTGCCTCGGGGGAATGTCCCTGTACTTACTGTAAGTCGCTCTGGATAAGAGTGTCTGCTAAATGACTAAATGTAAATGTCTTGCATGACGTCATGACCTAAAAACTGCAGCTCTAACATAGTCTGTCTTAATGCAAAATACATGTGGGGAATGAATACCCAGAAGTTTTACAACTTAAAATGAATTATTTTCATGACATGCAGGGAAATGAAAAGGATTTCTTTATTGAATTTGTCAAGACCATAGATTTTTTCCTGAGAAAACAGGTAATACCCAAATATACCAAAAAAGGAGAAGGACGAGGTAACAGAGACAGACAGGTTAAAGACCAGGAGGCCATATTGTATCCCACCTTTCTCGTCAGTCTCATATTGCGAAAGCCCCAACATCTTGGTATTTGTACTCAGGACACATCATGTAATAGAAAGGACAGGCTCTAACAGGGAATGTGAAATGTAGCAAAAGCTGCCTTGAAAACAACATTTGATTTATACAGTACAAAACATCATATGGTTGGCTTTTTCATTTACAGGTTTTTCTTCCTAAATCCTTTACCATCTGACACGTTTTTCTACAACATATGGGGATATTCAGACGGATGCAAAATGACCTTTTAAGGTCTATTGCTTCACCCCCAAGATCTGGGCTACATCATGAATACATGAGGTGTAGATCCTGATTCCACAGTCTGGATCACAGAGGGCCTCACCCTCCACACAGAGCTGATGATAAGGCGGCAGACAATAACACACATCTTTGTTTTTAGCAACTTAATCTCGAGACCCTTGATAATGGCACCAGTTCTACCCACCTGATGCTCATTATAATCATCATAGAGAAGGCACATCATTACATTCAACAGGTTTGATAAAGCACAGTTGGTTGACATTTGATGATTTGTCTTAATCCCTTTACCCCAAATACCTGAATAAATATAATGTATATTACAAGTCTTATTTCATCACTAGATCCAATTAATTCATATTTCAGATAGTCTTTCAAAAAGACATTGGAAACATATTCCTGCAGTGACAAAACATACCAGTCAATAAATATTGTCATTGATACAATAAATACAGTCTCAATCTTGTACAAACAAGGCCCTTTGTAAATCTACAGTGACCTAAGCAAACACCTGCCCACACAGGCACAACCAAAATTCAGCCAACAACAAATATACAGTCACAATATGTGTATGTGAGTAGCTGAGATGTGTGTGTTTGTGTGTGTGTGTGTGTACAAAGATGTGCCTGAGTAGGATTGGACAAAGGCCATCGTTCCCTTGGTTAAATCAGCTTAGCACAGTGCCGACCAGTGCAGGTTATAATGCTCCAACCCGGAGCATAGTCAACAGTAGTATCTTCAGGCACTGGTGAACACCGATATCGCTTCGCAAATGATTCTTCATCACTAGTATCCTCTTAGCGAAGGATATCAAAAGGCAGTCATTCAGTAGTATTGCATGGATAAAGTACACAGTTTTGTCTTACAATGATCAGTAGAATCTTCCAGGCAGTGATCAACAACATCAACTCATGTAGTCACAGTCTCTGAGAGTTTGAGTGACAGGAGATACATCTCAATCCTGTATCAGGAATCACCCCAGTCCTGCCCTTTTGACCCTTCGGCAGCTAGTATCGGTCAAGGTAAGGCAGGTAAGGCAGGATGGGCCGGGGGTAAAGTGCACTGGTCGCCATGGCCTTGCCCATGGTATTGTCATGGCTACGTGTTGTTGTGCTGTGTGCGTCTATTCCACATGCCCCGTTTTGAGTGATAGTGATGCATGAAGTTCCTGAGGTAAATCCTCTCCACCTCCAGACCTGACTGCAGAAGCCTAAAACAAAAGGAGAGAAACAAAGCACTTTTCTACTATATGGCTCTGTAATTTAACAAGGTATTGTATACAAACACACACACACAAACACACCTGTCCAGAAGTTCCCAGTCCTCTCCTCCCCAGCGGTCTTTGAAGTCCTTGGTGTTCATGCCTCCTGCAGCATCCAGATCAGACTTATAAAGCCCCAACAAGCCAAAACCATTCACCTCCCAGTAACCTTAGAACACAAACAAACACAATCTCATTGGATTTCAGAACTCGTGAACACGGGACCAACACTTGACACGTTGCGTATTGTATTGTGTACTCAGGTCCACAGATGCACGTCAACAGTTTCAATAGGGGTGCGTGAGCGAGCGTGCGTGCACCTCGGGGCTCTGCGGGCGTAGCGCCGCAATCCAGCCTCATGACGATCGGAGCGAAGCCCATGTGGCCCTCCACACAGTGCTTCCTCACGGCGTCGATGATGGTGGGGGGGAAGTGGATGTGGAGGTCACACAGGAACACTATGGTGTGCTCGTCCTGCGAGGGGCGGAGGTAGAGGAGAGGGAGATGGACAGAAAGAGAAAAGGGGGGGGGGACAGAGAGAGATGAGACCAGGTAATTGGATGAGGGGGATCGATGCCTCCTTGCCCTCTCCTTTTGTTGTGCGTGCGTCACAGATGAGGCTGTACTCACAGTAATGAGGTTGATGCCTGCCTGTAGACCAGCGGAGCGCTCAAAGTTCCCACTCAGCTTCACATACTGGTACCTGACGCGGAAAGTAAACGTGGCTTCACAATAACGGCCTTTAATGAGGTGACAATAGATTGGTCTGTCGGGCATGCACCAGCACACGCCTGCACGCACACACACCTGGGGAGAGTGGAGGTGAGCAGGGCTTTCTCCACATCCATGTCAGTGCTGTTGTAGTCAGTGATGATGAGGTTGAAGTTGGGATCTTGTGTTTCACGGTACAGGTCCTCCATGTCCACTATCAACTGCTGCACCCAGCGAGCCTGATTCTTAACTAGCAAGCACACACACACACACACACACACACACACACACACACACACACACACACACACACACACACACACACACACACACACACACACACACACACACACACACACACACACACACACACACACACACACACACACACACACACACACACACACACACACACACACACACACACACACACACACACACACACACACACACACACACACACACACACACACACACACACACACACACACACACACACACACACACACACACACACACAGTCCTGTCAGAGGCAGAGTAGGGTGTGTGTGTATGTGCTGTGAATGTACACTGTTTAAGTACCTGGTACTATGAAGTGGACCATGGCAGTAGGATTCCAGTGAAACCCCACAGGGTTGCATAGCACCGTTTCAGGGACGTGTCGAGGGTACTGTTTTCCCCTGGAGCGTGGTCGGCGAATCAGGGCATAGATGAAGTGTGACAGGCGCAAGAGTTGTCCAGTCAGATCCTTGAGCTCCAGCTCGAGGAGGTACCTGCTGCCCTGGGCCCCGTCTACACGCCTCTCCACATTCACCACCTTGACCAGGGAGAAACGGCTGGGGATGGACAGGGAGCAACCCATACGTTATATCGGGGCTATCATGTTACGATTGTCTCCTCACACTTTAGCAATCTGACGAGCACACATGCAATCATCATCATCATCATCATCATCATCATCACCATCATCACACACACACACAAGCTCACTTGTGGTGCCTCTTGTTGAGTTTGTCGATGAAGGTCTTGACGATGGGGAGGGCATCGCTGGAACGCATCAGCAGGTTGCCTGACACGTTACAGCGCAGGTCGATCCAATCAGAACGCAGCATCTGCAGGTCCAGGGGGGTCACCTGGAAGGTCTGATCCCAGTTCACCTCAGGGTCGAAGACGGGCGCCGGAGTGAGGTCATAGGCCATGTCGTCCTCTCCCGCCTCCTCCTCTCCATCCAGGCCCCATAGTCGGTCTTCCACTCGGATGCCTCTTTCCGCTCCTCCATCTCCCTCTCCAATCGCCCCCTTCTCCCTCCTCACCTGGGACCCCCCTCTCTCCCCTGTGGTCACAGCAGGGGGTGGGGCAAGGCCCCTGTGGACTGCGTCCAGAACTAGTTGTGGCGGGGAGTCCCTTTGTCTCTCATGCTCCCTCTCCCTGGCTGTAAGGATCCTGGGCTCCAGCCTCCCCATGGGTGCTTCGGGGGTCTCAGGCAGGGGATGGATGGACCGTGGGGTGACCACAGGCTGACGCAGCCTAGTATGGGTAACCCTTCCCCGCATCGTTCTGGGAGAAGGGGAGGGAGAGTTGGAGGCATCCATGGCTGCAGGCTGCAGATGTTTGACATCCTGGACCAGCTCAGCCCTGCGTCCTTCACTAGGCTCTAGATCCACCAGGGGGCGCTGCACCCGTTCCACTGTTTTCTCTGCTGGCTTCTGGAGACCCTCTCTGCTTGGTGCGCCGTCTGTTGCTGCTGGTCTCTCAGCTGCTTTGAGTTTGTCTCCTGGTGCTGGTTTTTCTGTTGCTCTCTCGGATGGTTTGAGTTCGTCTCTCTGCACCGGTCTTTCTGCTGGTCCGTCTACAACTTCCTCTTCTGGTTTAAGCCCGTTTCTCTCTGCCGTTTTTCCTTCTGGTCTCTTCACAGGTTTGAGCTGGTATCCTTCTGCTGGTCTCTCTGCATGTACAAGTCTGTTTCCCTCTGTTGGTTCCTCTGCTTGTTCAAGGAGCATCGTCTCGGGTTGTCCTTCTGCAGGTTTTAACTGGTGCCCCTCCTTCACTACCAGCTCTTTCACTAGCTTCTTTTTCTCTGGTCTACGCTCTTGTACTTGTTTCTGCTTCTCCCCTCTCTTCCTCCTCCTTTTACCAGTGTGCAGCACTGTATCTAAATTGCCCCTCAATGAGGGTCCGTCTACAGGTCTGCGCGGGAGCACCGAGAAGAGTTTGCGCTTGCGTTTCAAAGTGTAATCGTCAAAGTCATCTCCGTAGTCAGGCAGGACGGCATTCTCTCTATCCTGGCGGAGCCTGGCTCTGAGCTGGGCTTCCTCCGCCGGTTCTTCCTCCTCCTCCTCCTCCTCCTCATATGGAACCAACTCCTTCTGGTTGAACCCAAAGTCTGGAAATATAAAAGATGAAGACAGGAGGAACATAAACAAAACATTGGAGAAGACCGAAAGAAAGACAGAAACGTAGACAGACAGAAAAAAAGAGGGAAACAAAGGGTGTGAAAGTGTCCAGTGTGAATGTTGTACTTCATCAGTGATAGTTTGTTAAAACAGCAACCTACCTCTGACTCTCTCCAGCCCCTCTGGCCTGTCAAGTCTCATATACCTAGAGAAACCAAACCTAGGGACAGAGGGAAAACAAGAATATACCACGTTTACAGGGATAGAAACCTTCAGCTCCCTCCCCTGTCCTCAAACATTTGTACTGTCCTTCAATATGGCAATGCTTTTTCTATGGTCTGCGGTAACACAGGGCCCTCTGTTGGTGACAATCAAGACATGTCCAAAGTTGAACCCCACCACGACGCCCTCCCGCCTCCACCACTGCCTCTAGGGCCTTCTCCTCACTCCCATCTCTCTCCAGAGGTATTACCTCTCTAGATAGAGGGGACTCTCGTGGTAGAAGCACGTGTTCTCTGCCTCCATCTGTGTCAGGCGTGTGTAGTCGTTAGGGTAGATGTAGGACATGTGGACCTGAGGGAGGAGCCAAAGCATGATCTAAAAAGGGCTTGACACCAGCCAAAGTGCACACATCATAAAGGAGGAAGGTGAGGTTCACTTACAAACTGTAGGCCCTGGTAGCGGAGCAGAGGGAAGCCTTTGATGGTGTAGCTGGGATTGTAGGAGCAGTCTGGCAACACATTCTTGAGGTACCTGTGGTCAATCAGAGGGACTGCATGCATAGACACACACACACACACACAATAGGATTCAAGTAAGAGGACGTCAGTGCCTATGTGCCAGAGGGCTTGTGTGTGTGTGGGTGTGTGAGTTCTCACTCTGGTAGAAGGTGTCTCGGGGGTCTTCCCTTAGCATGTCGGCGTCGCTGTTGCTAGGCTGGCTGCTGGGAGAGCCGGTGTGGCTGGGGGCGGTTTGGGGCACGTGACCGACATCGCTCATCTTCAGGGCAGACTCATCTGGGAGGGGAAACAGCAGGGGAGAGACTGACGGCCCAGATTCTGTTCTCTGCTCCTCACAGGAGAGGCCAGTGGCGGACATGCTGGGGTTCAGTATATCTGCTTTAGGCTGTGCCACTAGAGGGCTCTAAAGACAGAGGCAGGATCAATTGGCATCTGTGTGTGTATGTATGTGAGCGTGCGCGCGCGCGCGTGTGTGTGCTCTCACCGGTGTAAAGGGAGATGTGCTTGGAGGAAATAACCACAAATTTCAAGCCTTCCTGGTTCAGCTGCCACTGTGTCAAAACAAACACCACAAGCAAATGTCACACAAATGTGGGATTTCAACAAGCACTAAAAAGTAAATGCTTTGTAGTACAGGAAAGGGTGAAGGAGCCATGAGTCACTCACCGCCACCTCCATATGATCTGTCCCTCTGTCATTCTGCTTGTGAATCACCTCAAAGAAGTACTTTTTGTGTTCAGACAGCCTGAGATCAAAACGATATAAATCAAAACAATGTATCGTTCTATCTACAACACACAAAAACACTTTATTTATCCCAAGGCTCTCTTGGGCTCCTCCCATTGTTTTTCATGGCTTCTACCTGTCACCTGACTACATTTTCCCCACACGTCCTTCAGTCACTCCCCCCATAACCTCCTTCCCTCCCCCTCACCTGTTACCTGGGTTTCCCACACCTCCTTTGTCCCTCTCTTCTCCTACCTGCAGCTCATGCTTGATTTTGGTAGTTGGGAAACTTTGCTTAGTCAAAATTAAACGCCCATCCTGTTTGAATGATCAACACACACATGCATGTGCGCACACGCACGGCTGTTCCTTCTCCAGTGTTCCTCCTGGCTCTGAGCCTCGGCAAGCAGAGGAGGGAAAAAAAACTAAAAAACAATAACCCCCCCCCACATGCACATACAACCCCAGCTAAAAATAACTCCTTACCCAGGGTGTGTGTAAGGGAGTCTTAAAACACATTTCAAACGGGACCCTGATCAAGCAAAAATATTGTATATATCTACACACACACAATCAAACACACCATATCAGTTCAAATGTATAAACACTCGCACGCACACTATAACTAGCAGGTTTAACTCACCAAACTGGTCTTGATATTTGACTGACGTATTTTTCAAACTCGCCTGGAGCTGTCCATTCTGATCCCGTCTGAGAGCAGACATCCACAACCTCATAAGTACACATTGATTTTTCGCTCAAAACACCCACGTACACCGACAAGCACAAATTATGTAAATATGTGAGAACACAAACGCTAGAACATCCACACCCACCTTGCCCACCCAGGCCAGCAGCTGCAGGTTGAGGGGGGAATCGTCAACACTCAACCAGAACTCAGAGTTATCATCAGAGCTCAGGGCAAACACAAACTCTCCTGAGAGGGGCGATAGAGACAGTTTGAAAGAGTACTTCATAGTTTTAAGATTACACCCCTTGTAACACATTAATGAGACTTGGTTCAAAGTCCACCAAGATATTGCAAGCAGGACACTGCACGAGAGAGAAAGAAATAGAGAGAGATGAAAAGGAACTGTACCATTAGTATAGGGGTGGAGGAAGCCAAATATCCGGAGGCCATAATTTGTCCATCGGGGGGAGACTGCAAGTTTCTTCACTGTGGTTCTTGACTGGACAGAGAGTATGGGATGTTAGAGTAGTGATCCCAGTTCAAATAATACAGTGTGCGAGAGAAAGGGACTCACGTGAGGGTATAACGGGTAGTGCAGGTTTTTGCGGAGCTGAGCAGTGGAGCTGCCACACCAGTCTTCAAAGATGTGCAGGTTGGCCTGGCCCTTATACTAGACATTATGTGTTGGGGGGGGGGGGGGGGGAGAGAGAGAGAGAGAGAGAGAGAGAGAGAGAGAGACTAAGATGGAAGAAACACATCCACATCTCCCTCGCAAACAACATACAGCACACTACACCAACTGGACCTCCGGACTTTCAGCTGTGGCCCAGATAAGCTGTAAACCTACACCTCTGACAGTGCCAAGGAGACAGTGATATTTGAGCCGTGTGTGTGTGTGGGTGGGTGTGCGTACGTGTGTGTGTGTATATGTGTTCCTATCAAAGTTTAAAAGAAGGAGGTGTGGAGAAGGTTATTCGAAACCTAATTCATATACATTTACATTGTCTTCTCAGTTGTGCTAGATGTCCCAGCAATAACAGCTGTAAGCATTGCACACACTATGACACGAACACCTGATTCAGTGATCTTGGCCTTTAGTATGAGCTGAAGGAGCTCTCAGTAGAGCAACTACTGGAACAGTTGGAATGGAAATTCTTCTCAAGCAGACACTATAACACACACACTGTATTACACACACACACACACACACACACACAGTAACATAAACAAGACAGTAGGAAGTATCCTAAAGCGTGACCCTACGTAAAGTAACTGCCACACACAGCATTGAAAAGAAAAACACACCTCTGGTCTCCAGTGTTGTGGGGTGTAGCTTGTGCGCCAGAGTAGATCAGATACATGGTCTCCTCCGACCTAGAACACACACACACGTTAACAGGAAAACCATGTAACTTCCCCCTTCGTTTTTTTTCTGTTCCCGTCTCTCCTTTATTGTGGCCAGTGTCACCTCTCTCCCTGGGGCAGGTCTTCTCCAGGTGCTATCTTCATTGGCTGCTGTAAAGAGAATGAAAATGGGTTAGAGGAAGCACCTTCCGCAAAATATGCATTTGTCTGAAGTATTCTTGAGAAACTAGATTGACAATCAGTGCTTTGCTGTTTGGTTTTCCAAATGTATCTAATAAGTCTATAAGTATACATGGTCCCCAAAACTGCAAGACTGAGATTATAACCCATGAACTGAAATGATATACAAGAATAATATCAGAAACCAACCTTAAAGATTATATTACATTTGAAACGAGAAATGTTCCAGAATAAGATCAAACCAAATAATTGTTGGGGGGTTTTGTCGTATGTGTATCATGTGCAATTTGAATATCTTATGACTTTTTGACCCAATTACCACAGGGAACCATGCAGGGGCCTTCTAAGACCAATTTTCTCAGGATGCAAGGCCTATATATGCATTTCAGTTTGAACACATAAATGGCTGCCTTCAACACAGCCTAGTATTAACTGGAGTACTAAAACTGTAACTAAATACCTAATAATGGTGTGTGCTGAACAAATATTGGAAACAAACAAAGGTTTAATTGTTTCAGAAAATGGAAATGAAAACAAATCGAAGCAGTACATTTACTGAGTAAATTCATTATGTATAGAGTTGACAGATGGAGGGTGAGGTTGTATTTTCCTGATTACACGTTTGTGAGAAACAAGCTCTTTAAGTGCAAGTTTGAAATGCGTGTGATGCACACACACAACTGACGAAAACAATTAATCTCATTACGGAAAGAAAGTCAGCCACTGAGTTCAAACCAAAGTGACTCAAAGACCTAAAAGCGTTTGTCACTTGAGTCATCAAAAATGTCTCCAGAATTACATAGAAGGGTGTTTTTTTTTTTTTTTACAGATTAAATCTGGATGTGTGTGAAGGGAGGAGAGTCAAACTACTAGTGGCCTGGTATGGTCTGTCATTATAACGAGGGTGGAGGCACAAGCGCACACACACACAGTATTTTATCTGTACCACAAGTCATTTTAGAATATATTTTTAACTTGGAGGTATAAACTGTTGCCTTGCCTAACTGAAGAACTTGCAACAGTTTAAGTTTCACATGGGTGAAACCAATGGGTCTAAGAGTTTATGTGCAGCTACAACTAGCCTAAATAAACTTGATCCTTCCTCCTTGAAATTGCATTCAATGAGCACGTGCACACACACAAATACCCTCTCTGGACGCTGTTTCAAGAGACAGTTGGTTTTCTTGCCCCTAAGAATACCCCCATTGTGAGTAGGGGGCTGGAGCTTAGGAATGTGTGTGTAGCCAGATAGACCTAGAATGTGGCTGCTGTCACACAGAGGCATGTGATTACATGTCTAGCTTTGGCCATATAGACATGAGTTGCTGCTGTCCCCTTAGCACACCAGTACTCACACACACACACCTAGTAATTACGCTCTCCCTTCAAGACACTGTTGTCCCTTTGGAGCCATTAGTGTGTTTAGGTGGGTGCCTCTGTGTGTGTACAGATGGGGGCTGGGGTTTGGATCCCCTGTGTGAATCTACACATTCCCTTGAGGGTAACCCTCGTGGCCTGACCCTTCTCAAGACTGGCTGTGTGCAGAAGTACCCTACAGAGAACAGTTGTTGGACACAGCTGAAAGGGGTAAAATGACTGCATGAGCACAACGGAGGGTTTTTGTCTTCGCCCCCAAATTACAAACAAACCAAAGCACTGCCTGTGTTCCGACTTTTTATCTCTCTGGTGTTTGAGGTCATACAGTCATAACCGACATGCTGTTGAATGCAGTCTACTTTTACAAAATGTGTTGACTACCATGGAAACTTTTCGACATTGGGGCTTTTTTGAGCCGGATGTCAATACTGTGGATTTCATTAAACTTTCATTAACAGACGAGGGTGAAAGTAATCCAAGATGTCTGTCCTTGGCAGGTGTGACTCCAGGAGTGCCCTTTCACTCCCCTTTAACCAACAGTTGTTTTCAACTTACTTCCAATGCATTCGTTTTCAGATGAAATGGCTTGGCATGCAAGTAGACGCACAACACACTTTGATAAATAAACACAAAGTTGGTGATCGGAACGCTTGATCATACAGAAGATAGCTATTTGCTAGCTTCTTTTCTCTAGGTAAGCTACTTACGGGTATGCGAGCTCCATGCATTTGCTGCAACAAACTCATGATACACGGCGACAGCTCCAATTATCAGAATAACTCCGAAAAGAAGATATTTGCCGTTACGTCGCAGTTTCTTAAGAGGGAAAAACGATTTGATCATTTTCTTAACGAAACCTTTAGAGAATTTATCCGTGTCGTTTCTTTCTGAACGTTTGTCCAGTTTCAATTTGACACTAAACGGCGCCCAGAGCTCTCCGACGTTCCGGGGACGCTGAACCTCTCATCCCGTAGGCTAATCCCAGTCACCAAGTATCTGGTGCTTTGAATTAAATTCCTTTTGTTTTCTTTCTAGCATAGAAGGGTGATGGGTTGCCGAACACGACTATTGTCGCTAATTTGGCTACACAGCTAACACCTGACACTGCAGTCTTCTTCTCGGTTCACTGCGCTCGCCGACGGAAAGCACCCAGGGCGCAGGCAGAAAGTAGTTGTAGATGGATCAGGGGCTTCGATTCACCCACCCCTTGTCCCAGTCAGAGACGGCGAGATTCAGGGGTGGAGTCACATTGGCCGCACCCACTAGCTAGTGAATTTACCTAGGAAACAGGTAGGCTAATCTAAACAATTGCTCAGCACCTGTATTGTCATTGCTAAAGGCAATCTACCTAAAGGTAATTGATTGCTAGGCTAGTACGAATGAGAAGCACCAGGTAGCTAAAACGAATAAAATAAAGTAAATTTATATATAAGTTATAAATTCAAGCCAAAATAGCGTATACAATGTTTGTCACTTAAAATCACTGTCACAGAAGCCCTTTCTGCTACACTTAGGATACAACGTGGCGCCAGTTTGCTCTAATTCCTTTATTATGCAGTGTTAGATGTTTGTATGTGTAGCCTAATCTGCGTAATCAAAAGAATGGCTTGTGTTGTATACGTAAAATGACACCGCAGATGGCCGTGGCGGTGACCCACTTGCGCAAGGGAAAACCGGACCCAATTCTCTCAATATGAATCCAGAGTTTACCGTAGGGACCCACTTGAGAATACTAAGATGCATTATTTGTGTAACATAGCCTATAATAAAGCTTTTTTTTTTGTGGGAACAAGGGCACGAGTGTCTGTACTGTTGAAATTTAAACCAACACTTGACACCTTGACAAAAATGTATTATAGCCTATCAATGTGCATGGATCACAGCACACGCACGATTTCGAAACTAGTAGGCTATGTTCATTGATTCTTATCAGTGTTTAACAAGTATTTTCCATAATTAGGTCTCGTGTACACACACACACACGCACGCAAGCGCATTCTGTACTCACGATGAAGACATGACCCCAGCTTGAGCTGCTGTTTATTAGATCCTTCGGCCAGAAAGCCTCAACATATGGAAAAGAACTACAGCACACCCTCAGTCCTCCTCAGTGCTCAGTCCAAGCCGTTTCTTTTCTTTATCACAGTCTGGCTCGTTGATAGACACGGGGTAGAAAAAGCTAAATGAGTAAGCCACAGAACTGTAATGGAAACAAGCTCCTTGCATTTCATCCACCTGTTACATGAAAGAGGCCTACGGGAGACTATGCTTTGGCAGCTCCGAGGGTGAGTGCCTGGATATCAGAGATTAGGTCAGGGCTACCAATCATAGTCTGAGATGTGTACGCATGTACTGTACAGTACAACAGAGACTTGGCTTGGGTCTGTCAAGGTGAGGCTGCTTATAAACATATTCCAGTTAATTTCATCTTCCTAAAATTAACAGTAACACAAAAAAAAAAAAAAAAAAACACATGAAAAAAACAACTAAAGATACAAGACAAGAACAAAGTCACTGTTTTACAAAGCAAAAAGAGGAACAGTCTTGTAACCCCTTGCTGCTATAGTGGAGTCTTAGGTTGAGAGAGAAGCCATGACTGGATCAGGATCTTGTTACTCTTTTGTTCAGTGCTGCTACAGAGACAGACACCGTCACTCAGAACACATGCACACACACTCGGTGATCATAAATGGCGCTTTCTGTTGATCGGTTTGCCCGAGGAAGATGTGTGCGCATGCGTGTGTGTGTGTAGGGGGCGTTCAGCAAAGCCTGAGGAAGATGTGTGCGTGTGCGGGGGTTCAGCAAGGGCTGAGGAGAGATGTGTTGGGGCAGAGGGACAATGCAAGCTCTTAAGTGAATGGACTAGCCCTTGACTTGTGAGGGTTGGAACTTTGGGAACACAAAGACTAGGGTACTACTTTCAGACACATTTAAGCAATTGGGAGGGGTGGTGAGGCCTGGAGTGAGATAGGCAATAGAAGCCGAGCCAACTAGCTGCCATAGCAGTAGCACAGACACACAGGTAAGCCAGTGAAGACGGACAAAATCAACAATTTTTTTTTTTTTTTGCTCCACTTCATTCTCATGTAACTCATATATACACACTCACTTTAAAACACAAACGACTGAAGTTGCAAGTGTCTTAGTCGTAGACAGACTGAAACCCAGCCACATGGTCTCCATTCTCTACTCTTGCGCTCCATTGGCCTCCACCTCCACCTCCATCTCCCCGTTCTCATTTCCGCCATCTGTGCCCTTTTCTGCCTCCTTCTGCCCAACACAATATATAAAAGAAATACATTAATAGCAGGTCTTCACTAAAATATGTTCATATCGTTTCCAAATGTTTATATATTTAGTGAGGGAATAAAAAATAAAACTGTTACACATCTTCCTGGAAATAATACATGTGAAAGCCTAAATGGCTTGTTCCCTTACCTTGGCATCCCGATCAGCAAACTTCTGGAACATGTTAGCATAGAGACGTTTGTCCTTCTCATGCTGATCCTTGATATATTTCTGACACAGACCCACCTAGCAAGAGATGCAGTGAAAATAGTAGTTGACAACATGGACCTCTGGATTCATTCAACTTAAGTGCATCTGTCAATTTCAGACTTAAGTACCTGGCTCTTGGCTGCCTTGTTGCCAGGATACAGCTGAGTGACACGCTGGAAGTCGCCTCGTGCCCTGTCAAACTCCTTCATGGCAAACAGCGCCTCCCCCCTTCTGAACAGGGCCTTCTCATTGGCTTCATCCAGCTCCATAGCCTACCCAAACACATCAGTAGGGGGCAACATTTGTTCAACAGTGCAGAACGCAGAGCAAAAATGCATAGAAGCGAGACAATAGGCACTCTAGGTAGAATTCACCACCAACCATATCTTCAAATATTTCTTCTTCGAAACATGGTGAGGATGTGCGTACCTTGTCACAGTTCTCCAGGGTGTGGCTTGGCTCCTGTAGCTTAAGGAAGCACATGGCCAGGTTCAGGTGAGCAGCCAATCGCAGAGCTTTAGCTTTCTGCTCCTCCCCGTCTACCAAATTGGATTCGTTCTCCAGCCACGACACAATCCTTTTATACTGCACAGATGCTTGCCTGTACTTCCCCTCCTAAAAGACAAACACAAACAGGTTCTTTATTTCTCTGTGTGCCCTCCACCGCTACCAGCCTGTGTGTCACCTGTGCAGACATACGGTTTTCATGCACATACCTTGAAGTATTGGGTTCCCTTGTCCTTGACAATTGCACTCTGCTCCAGTTTCTCTGATGTGTTCATTTCCCAGGACTCCTTAGCCTGAGGAACAGAGACAACATGATTGAGTCAGGAGTGGGTCGACCAGACTAAACACACTTGGGGGTCACTGGTTACACTCCAATAGTAAGCTTTACTTTTCCCTCCAGAGAAACCTGATTGTTTGTATATGTGCGTGCACACATACACACGTTTGATACGCTAAAATATTTACCTTCTCAAAATTGGTCAGCTTGATTTTGTATTGAAGTGTGGCTCCTCCAGGAATATCAAACTTTGTGCTTCCAGTATTTCCATAACCATACCTGGAATTCACAACCACCTCTTAATACAAAGTAAAAATACACATCGATAGACCATTACTTTTCAATTCCCCTGAGTATTAGTGTGGGTCAGTGACTAGAATGTGTATGGATGAGTGCGTGTCTTCTTATCAGAATCAATTTTGAAGCGCAAAGTAAGTGTACACAAACAAGTAAGTTACACTGGTGGGCAGGTGCATCAAGTAAACGTATAATAAATATATAGAATCTTTCAAATTTGCGTTCAGTCCTTAAATATACAATATACAAATGAATGAATGTAAAACATTTACAACTAAATACTGACCAAACTTCAGTATAAAATACAAAGTAAAAGCTAAAAATGAAAGCGTGCAGCAGGGCTGTATGTAGTGAAGTGACAGTGTTGGTGTCGTACTTGGGTTTGATGGTGAACAAGGACTCCTCTCCCTGCTCCATGGCCATAAGCGCCTTCTCCACTCCAATTGGCAGGCCGAGACTCTCCCTTTCTCCCACTTCAAACTTCAGTTCTCTCTGGTCAAACACACGACCCTCGTAGCTCCCCTCCAAAGTCACTGCAGACATAGGTGGGAATATGAGGGTCAGTGGGTTACTCACAAAACGATGCAGTTAAACACCAACTCCAGCAGACTGTGTGTATAGGACACACTTATCTAACAGGGATGCATCTGTAGTCAAGCCCAGTGAGGATGAGGGAGTGCATGTACCCTCTACAGCAGCTCCTTCGTTGGGTTTGGAGTAGCCCTGGCCTTTGGTGATGATGCGGCGGATGATTCCTCCATTCTCATCCTCAGTTATGTCCTCGCCTCTGAACTCAAACAGCTCCACCTGTATACAGAAGGTTGGATTTAGAACCAGATTGAAATCTGCTATTTGACTGGAGGACTTGTGAACACCCTTTAAGTTTCAACCTCAAACATTTCTAGTGGTCTTACCTGGAACACCAGCGTGGCATTGGGTGGGATTTTAGGAGGGCTACCTGCAGTGCCATAGGCATACTCAGGCTTACAGATGAGCTGGCTCAGTTCTCCCACTTTCATTGTTGCAACACCTAGATCCCACGCCTTGATCACTTGTCCTGAACACAGACACACCGCACATTATGACGCTGGAGCAATGGAAGATCCCTGGTTTAACAGCGACCCAGTCAAGAGTATGTGTGATGGACAGTACCCACCTTTTCCCAGCTCAAATGAGAACTTCTCTCCTCTGTCACGGCTTGAGTCGAACTGAGTGCCATCCAAAAGTGTACCCACATAATGAACAAACACTTTATCACCGGTCATGGGCAGCTCATTACCCGTGCCTTCCTTCTTCACCAACTGGGGACAGACAAGAAAAGTGGTGTTGAAATGGTAATTGAACTTAATTACCATTTAGTGGCTGTGTTTTACTAAAGAAATTGAAGGCAACATAAACAAGTGTGTGATCATTCGTGGTTACATTTAGCTACCTCAAAAGCTTGATATTTCACAAAATTATCATCTTTGATGATAATTAGGAATAAAATATTATTATTAAACAGATTTAGTCCTAGACAGTGGTGGTTATTGCTGGTAAGGGAAAACGATAAATGCATAAATGCTAATTACATTTCTAGTCAATCATTCGAACAGTATCCGTTCCTCGAGGAGCCAAGACCCTTCTAGAAGCACGCTTGGCTAACATTAGCTTGTTAGCTAGTTAGTAACAGCAGGGTTAACCAGGCAGCTAGTTAGCAAACGTTTGTTTTTCTGACCTACTTCACGAAACTTAATGCTTCTTCGTCAGCACGCAATAAAAAGAAATCTGTTGGCAAATTATGTTAATAGCTGGCACTAGATAGCCAGATACCAAGCTTCTGACTGCAGTCCACACATTCATTCCCACGACCCAAACTGGTAGCTAGCTAGGGCTAGCATCTGACAAATGCTAGCATTGTTGCATCCAGCTAGCTATTTACAACGATTTATATTAGGGATCCGTTAGCTGGCTACTTACCTTTAAAACACCTCCATCTTTCTTAGGTGTGATATCTTCTCCTTCCATTGGGAAGCCGGTGTGTTGTCCCTCATTGGCCATCTCTTCTGCAGTCATTGCTGTGTGGTGAAACAGCTCCAAGCCAAGGCTCCACTCAGACTTAGGAACTGGCTAACGGACGTTAACAGGCTGCGACACAAATCAAAGCTTCTTGTAGCTTGTTGGACTTGGAGACTGCTAGGAAACGCACACGCTACTAATTCAAGCTACAGACTGTGATGATTGCTGTTGTGGCGTAAATAAATTGACAGGATCCTTATGTGCACTAGTCCGATGACAGACCGGGTTTTGCAGATAAAGGTCTACGTTGTTATGATGCTTCTCTGAAAAATGATTGCAGAAGTCTGAAGCTACGGTTTGCAAACTAGCGTAGTTCCCCAGAATTAGAAGCAACCGAACTTTCCAGACGAGCCTACAGAAGGAGTGGAGGAGGAGCCAAGTTGAGGTTGGCATGTTTTATATTCTCGGACACTTCCAATGGGCGTTTTTTTCTTTCTTCGTTCAAACTCAATATTAAAACCTCAACCCCTTTAATTTCGAACGAAGTATTTATAGGTGTGTATATTTCTACAGTATATACATATGTACGTTTTTTTTTTTTTTTTAAAGAACCGTGGTAAAAAAAAAAATGGCTTACGAATAACAAAAAATCAATTCAAGAGAAAACGTAAAAACGTAATATTTTATAAAGAGTTCGTGTCTTCAATTTATCCAACGGTATATGTTAACATTTTGGTTTTTACATGCCAAGATAGCTAGAGCTTCCTGTCTTCTGCTACCAGTGTCCCATTGGTTGATTATTTTACCGCGCGTCTATCAGGAAATGGTGAACGTCTTGTTATTAGAAGTTGCTTGCATTATAATGTAGCTTGCTTGTCATGCTTGTTGCTAGCCTGACTAACTTACTTAACTAAGTTACTTGAGCAATGGATGCTTGTCAGTCAGGAAGTAAGTCGTTAACCTCCTAAATGTAGCTAGTTGCCATTCTAGGTTTTTGTCTTCATGCGCGGTTTCCATCAGTCTGAGTAAGGGTGTATGTACACGTGTGGTGTACACAAAGTATATGTTGATTTTATGTCAATCGCCTATGTGCCTTTCTAATTTGATAAACCATTGCATTCTACCTAGCTAGTTACATTACAAGTTACTTATGCCTGAAAAAGTGAGGCTTAGGGAGTCAGGTGGCTGAGCGGTGAGGGAATCGGGCTAGTAATCCGAAGGTTGCCAGTTCGATTCCCGGTCCTGCCAGTTGACGTTGTGTCCTTGGGCAAGGCACTTCACCCTACTTGCCTCGGGGGAATGTCCCTGTACTTACTGTAAGTCGCTCTGGATAAGAGCGTCTGCTAAATGACTAAATGTAAAAGTAGTTGGTAGGATATGTATATGCAGGGCTCTCAAGTTTTATCAAAAGTTTGGGGTGAGATTACCATATCTGTCAACGTTTGGGTAAAACAAATTCCGGCCGACCGACGGGGGTACTGGTAATGTATTCTGATTGGTATTTGAAATTTAACTCTGTATAACTCGACACAGCTATCATCGCAGTATCCCCTGCGCCTCGTCCATTAATTGTATATAACGGGACAAGTTATGCCTTCTCAGCGTGAGAAATGGTTGAAATGCGTGAGTCTCACGGCGAATGCGTGAGACTTGAGAGCCCTGCTATATTGAATCCCTATGCACTCTGACCTAGAGTGTTACCCCGCTTATCTCAGGTCAAGTGGCTAACACCTCTTGTTTATCACTAACGAATATCATTGAAGGGCAGATGTTATATTGCATCACATAAAAGTTAAAACAGAGCCCCATAACTGCTGTCAACAAGGACCCTATGAATGTGTAATCCACATTTATTATTCTGTGTTCTCCATCTCATCTCCTAGGGCCATTGACGGTTATGGAGGAGGTAGCAAGTCCCACGTTCCCCTTCCCTTACCAGCCCTACAACATACAAGATCAGTTCATGCAAGCTCTATATAGAGCACTAGAGCACGGCAAAGTTGGCATCTTTGAGAGCCCCACCGGAACAGTATGTGCATCTGATCAGATTTTGAACCAATGACCTCCCAGTGGGTTTCTGTAGTTGTGTGTGCATTAAGCGTTCTGTGTTGTTTCCACTCCAGGGCAAGTCTCTGAGTCTGATCTGTGGAGCGCTAAGCTGGCTGAGGGATCATGAGGAGAGGAGGAGGGAAGAGACAGCTAGCCTGCTGCAGGGGGAAGGAGAGCCCAATCTCCCCTCCCCGAGCTCCACCTCTCCTCTCCAGACCCCTCCAGCTCCCTCCTCGGCAGAGCCTGACTGGATCACTGACTTTGTGCAGAAGAAGGCAGAGCGAGACCTTGTGTGCAAATTAAAGGTTGTGCTTATGGGTCGGAAGTGAGACTTGACTTAATTTGGATCATCAGTAAAGTGGAATACACCATGTTTTGGCATCAGTCTTAGCTTCTTGTCTCTCTCAACCCACCAGGAGGATGAGCTGAGGAGGAAACGAAGGGAGGAGCGCTTGGAGATGATCAGACACAACGCCCAGCTGAAATACACCATGAAAAGAAAAGTATGTTCGCTTGAGTTTGAGTATCCAGCATAATAATATGACGCCTCACGCTTTGG